>NW_027496506.1:0-185008 GCF_021521415.1 Bidens hawaiensis
AGAAAATAGTTATGGGAAATAAGCTTGGGTAAATGTGTTGGTCTATAAACTGAATAAGTTAAAAAGGTAGATCACATATTGGGGTCCCGGATTAGCTACGTGGTCCGTTTCCGTTTATACAGTTTGATTGAGAGAAACGTGCACAATCTATCCAGATTGTCCAGGTTTCTCATAAAAAGGTTCGTTTTTACTTAATTAATCCAAAATATGATTTTTGATCACTCTAGGTGTTTTGATATTGCCGCAGGTTCGTTAGTCGTGAACTTGCCGGTTTTTATTAAAATTGAATTTGTTTAATCTTCAAATTAGTATAATTAATTAACCATAATCATTAAATTATGAAAATTTAGTCACTTATCAAATAAATATGTAAATCTTTATAAAAGTATTTCTGGAATTATTTACTGGTTTATTAATTTATTAAAATTCATTTTTCCTGCTATATTTAGCCTGAAATTGTCCTTTTATCCCAAACGATTTCCAAAAATCCACAAAAATTCCTGAATACTCAATTATGTCCCCAAAATATTATCAATTCCACAATGTAACAAGCTCATGTAATATTCTTTTCGGCCCAAATTCGGCTATAAACATGTTAAAAATTTATATGGTACTAATCTAATTAAACATGTTAAAAATTTATGAATTTATGAACTTACTTAGCTTTTTTTGTCGTGGAGTTTTTGCTGGATGATAAGATCTGATGGAGATCAACTTTCATAAGTTTTGAAGTATGAAAATATCTAAACAACTTTTTATGTAAAAAAAAAAAAAGAAAAAACCCCTGGGGTGGGTTCCTTAATTGCGACCGGAATCTATTAGGCCACCCCCCCCTTGGGCTTATTTTTGGTCCATTAACTAATTTACAGCCCAATTGCGAAAGCCCAGTTCCAAATTTAGGTTCGGGTTCGGTTTTTGACGCGAAAAAACTTATCGGGTGTGTTAAACAGTGCAAAATTACTTCATACGGCCCAATGTATCGCGGAGCTAGTTTACCGGTTTTTCCGAACCGAATACGCATTTCCACGGAAATACTTTGAGAAATACTTATCGCCAATTTCAAGGATAACGGTTTCTACGAACGTCAGCGTAGCTTTTCTGTCGGTCTTGGGCATTTTCAATTTATTAGTAATTTTACGGATTTTGTCGGTGGTTTCTTGAATCAAGTTAGATCCAGTAATTTGAGTGTCTCCGACTTCAGTCCAGCACAAGGGTGATCTACATTTCCGACCGTACAACGCTTTGTATGGTGCCGCTTGAATGTTCTATGATAGCTATTATTATACTAAATTTTGACTAGTGGAAGATGTTGATCCCAGTTCTCACCGAAGTCTAGTACACAAGCGCGAAGCAAATCTTCTAAGGTTTGCATGGTTCGCTCAGATTGACCGTCAGTTTGGGGATGGTAGGCAGTTCTTAGGTCAATTCGGGTCCCCAAAGCATCTTGTACGGCTTGCCAGAAACGAGGTGAAATGGCTATCACGATCAGAGATGATTGAAACGGGTATGCCATGTCGGGATACGATTTCATTAATGTAAATGTGAGCAAGTTTTTCGGTTGTGTAAGTGGTACGAATTGAAGGAAATGTGTAGATTTGGTTAGTCGGTCAACTATCACCCATATTGCATCGTTTATCGGGCAGTTTTAGGGAGGTGTGTTACAAAATCCATGGTAATTTGTTTCCATTTCCATTCCGGTATTTCCGGTTGGTGCAACATTCCCGAAGGTTTCTGATATTCAGCCTTAACCCTCGCACAAGTTAAACATTTACCGACATACGTGGCTATATCCTTCTTCATACCGAGCCACCAATAATAGTCCTTCAAGTCCTTGTACATCTTATCTGTTCCTGGGTGAATAGAATACTTGGATTTATGGGCTTCGTCCATGATCAAATCCCGCAAATTATTGAGAGTGGAAATCCAACTCGGTTTTTGTAGTATAACATTTCGTCGGTTCTTTCTTCAAAGTTTTGTTCGGTTCCATGTAAGTCTTCATTTTCCAAGTGATTCCTTTTAGGGCTTCGTTTTGAGCAATACGGATTTGTTCGGTGAGACTGTTTGGACAATCGTTCCAAGTGCTCGGACCCGTAGTGGTTTGATTCTGTCTTTTCTACTTAAGGCATCTGCTACTATATAGCCTGGCCAGATGGTATCGAATCTCACTGTCATAATCGTTCAGCAATTCTACCCATCTCCTCTGCCTCATGTTTAGTTCTTGCTGGTCGAAAATGTGTTGTAGTCTATTATGGTCAGTGTATACTGTACATTTGGTGCCATATAAGTAGTGCCTCCAGATCTTAAGTGCAAAGATAACCGCGCCCAGTTCCAAGTCATGGGTGGTGTAATTCTTCTCGTGCACCTTTAATTGTCGAGAAACGTATGCTATGACTTTGTTTCTTTGCATAAGTACGCATCCTAAACCTTTTCGGGAAGCGTCACAATAAACTACCAGATCATCAGTTCCCTCTGGAAGACTCAGTATCGGGGCTTGACATAGATTTCTGTTCAGCAATTGAAAGGTCGCTTCTTGATATTCTCCCCAAACATAAGGTGCGATCTTTTTGAGTCAAAAGGGTTAAAGGTTGGGCTATGCTAGAAAAGTAGCAATAAAGCGTCGATAATACCCAGGTAATCCCAAAAATTGACGGATTTCTTTTGGTGACTTCGGGGCTTGCCAATTTTTAATGGCCTCAATCTTACTCGGGTCTACATGGATTCCGTGTCGATTAACAACGTGCCCTAAAAATTGAAACCTCTTGTAGCCAAAATTCACATTTTGATAATTTGGCATACAACATTTCTTGCCTCAACAACTCCAAAATGGTTCGTAAGTGCTGATTGGGGTCCTCTTTGGTTCGAATATATCAAAATGTCATCAATAAACACGATAACGAATTTGTCGAGGTACGTTTACAAACTCGATTCATAAGATCCATGAAATCTGCGGGAGGCATTAGTCAGCCCGAACGGCATAACTAAGAATTCGTAGTGGCCATAACGAGTTCGGAACGCCGTTTAGACATATCTTCCTCTTGAATCTTAACTTGATGGTAACCGGATCGAAGGTCAATTTTTAAGAAATAGTTTGCCCCTTGAAGTTGATCAAATAAGTCATCTTCGTGGAAGAGGGTATCGGTTTTTGATGGTAACTTTGTTTAATTCCCGGTAATCGATGCACGTTATAAAACTTCCATCTTTCTTCTTTACAAACAATACCGGTGCTCCCCAAGGAGAATAACTAGGACGTATGAAACCTTTATCTAACAACTCCTGTAACTGGTTGGATAATTCTTGCATTTCAGAGGGTGCCAGTCGATAAGGTGCCTTAGCAATAGGGGCTGATCTTGGGATTAAGTCAATACGGAATTCAACTTGTCGGTTCGGTGGTAATCCAGGTAAATCATCGGGAAAGACATCATGGTATTCACGTACAACGGGGATATCTTCAATGTGTTTTTTACTCAGGGTTCTTTATGGTTACGTTTGCCAAAAATGCCATACAACCTTGGCGTAAATATTTCAACACTTTGAGATGAGACGCTAGAGGTAATATCGAACCAGACTTCTCTCCCTGTATCACAATCATTCACCTTCCGAAAGGGGAATTTTAACTGTCTTGTCGTTACAAACAATCTCTGCCTTATACTTGGTTAACCAGTCCATGCCGACAATAACATCGAAACTTCCTAACTCTACCGGGAGTAGGTCAATAAGGAATGGGTGGTCATTTAGGATAATAGAACAGTTTTGGACTATTTGGTTGACAGTTATAGAGTTACCATTAGCGAGTTCTATAGTATAGGGATTTCTTAGTTCACTAACTAGCATATTTCCTAGGGATACAAAGCTAGTGGAAATGAAACTTCTATCGGCACCAGTATCGAATAATACAGAAGCGCATTGATCAGAAACAACAAATGTACCTGTTACTACGTTCGGGTCTTGTTGTGCTACTCCTGACCCGATAAAAAACGCGCGTCCTCTAGGCGCACCAGAAGTCGATGCTTGGTTCGGACCGGTGACTGCTCCTTGATTCAGCTTGGGGCAGTACTTTCTAAAATGCTCCGTGCTACCACATTCATAACAAGCACGGCGGGTTGCTGGGGCTGTGATTTGTTGGATGAGTTGTTCACGAATCTGTTGTGGTCTAGGTGGTTGCGGACGGCTAGATTGAGTTGCTTGGGTTGGTCGGTTGACAATCTCCATACTAACTCTACAACCTAGGGCCATTATGTCCTGTTCTCCCAGACTTCTGACAAACTAACAGTCTGCACTCACCAACGTGATGAAAACTACATTCATCACATTTTGGCCACGGTCCCTTGTACCTGTCTCGTTTCACCTCAGAACTGCTCATGACATAATTTTGTATTGTCGAGCGTGCACGTTTATTTGCTGGCCTTCCTTGTGACCCTGATCCATATTTGGTTCGCTTCATACCCGATGATTCCCCGGCCATTCTCAACACTCCACTTCTTACCAAGTCAAAAGTTACAATGCCGGCTTGAGTTACGGCATTCTCAAACGATGTATGACCAACAGAGTTCACCAAACTCCTCACTTCTGGGGCTAAACTCTAAATATAACGTTCAATTCGTTTGTCTTTAGGAGTTACTAACCATGGTACTAGGCGAGCCAGTTCATTGAAGTGGTTGGTATACTCCAAATGATCCGCTCCTTTCATTTCTAAGCTCCAAAGTTCATGTTCTAACCTTTGTATTTCATTCTTTGGGCAAAAATGTTCTAGCATCAATGTTTTGAGTTCAGCCCATGTCATGCGATTAACCGTATCTTGACCTTTTATTTGCACCGTAGTATTCCACCATATTAATGTGTGATCATTAAATGTCGAGGCAACATACTTGACAATGCTTTCCGGTTGAAAATTGCTGATATTGAGGACAAATTCAGTCTTTTAGATCCATTTGATTAACCCGTTTAGCCCTTCAGTGCCCTTGAAATCAATCGGTTTACTGGCCATGAAGTTCTTAATTGAATATTCTCTCCGAGGGGGATTAGGGTTGTTATTGTTTGGGTTCGGTGGGGGATTATTGTTGTTGACATTATTTGCATCAGGTGGGGGATTATTTGCATTGGGAGGGGCGTTTGTATTAGGCGGGGGATTATTATTTGTGACAGTTTCAGTGTTGGTTGGGGGAGCATTATTGATTAGTTGTTGGTTTGTTTGTATATTAGCATTTACACCGGCAGTTACTTGTGTTACAATAAGTGGGATCATTGCCTGCATTTGCCAAGAAATCATCTCGGCTATTTCCGCCTCAGTCATAGGATTTGCTTTCTTTGGGGCCATTCTATAATGATAAACAATATAAGCCAATTAATACTAATTCCAGTATACGGCACATTGTAACCATAATCACAATAAATGTTATACATGTAAATAAAACAACACACTGGTATTTCACAAACTGTTCTGTGCATTGATAACAAAAAGTACATAGACTTAGCCTGATAAAGGCCAGTGCTTGCCTGTATATATCAAAATCTGTCACTAAGTGACTGCTAGACTTAACCCTGTAAGGGTCAGTGCTTGTAATACTACATAAAATCATACTCCATGTCAGCATAACATACTACTATATACATACATGCAGTTTCAAAAGATCACATATACTGGTCCGTAACATCCTACATCTTCCATACAAACAATGGACTAACCATAAACATAACAACAACACAGTGATCACCCAGTAACAGCTCCACAGTCGGACTGTCACCCTATCCAAACACCAACGGTGGTAGGAATCTAATTGCTGCAAGTTCAGTACTATCTGCTGCAATGTCAATAAGCACTGGGTCACGTCTCTCCTCCCCTGGTTAATGTTAGCTATGGCTATCGAGTGGTCTATCACACGGTCGGTCAGGACAGCCATCCAAGAGTTGTTTCCTACGTTTGGGAGGTCAGGGCGAGAGGTAGGTATACTCAACGAACGGGAAGATGAAGTATCTGTCCTAGGACTTGAAGGTCATCCCATATAGTGGGTAGATCTGAATGGAATCGAGGTTGGATCAATCGGGTTACCCTAATACGAGCAGTCTGTCGGACTCGTGCAGTGGCCGAAGCCGTCGGGGACAGGTGAATAGGTGGAGTAGGTGATCTAGCTATCCTAGCAGGTGAACGATACCGACTGTTAACTTCGTTTTGATCTCTGCGTTGTGACCTGGGTGGGTAACTATCGCATCTGTAGCCGGACAGGTCAGGCACATTTCTGGGTAGCTCTCTACAAATAACTTCTTCTTCAACCTCTTCCTCATCCTCTTCCGGTTCCTCTTCTGGGTCCTCCTCCTCTGGATTCTCCTATGGTTCCTCTTCTGGATCCTCCTCCTCAACAGAGATTACCGGTTCTTCTTCCGGTACGTAGTCGTTATTCATTGCCATGACTCTGCACAAAGGTTATTTATATGAATAATATCTATTGCTAGCGCTAACTATTGTCGGGAAGATTAATTAATTAAGCCAAATTTAATATTAATTCTATTAGAATATAATATTAGTTTTATTAAAATTTTAATTTTAGTTATAATTAGAATTATTATTGAATATGAATGAATATAATATTCATAATAAGATTTACTATTATCGGTAGCATCGTACGTACACGTCTTTATACACCTTGTTTCAGATAAGCACGTATGTGTTTTACATATATATATACGTACTTAGTATTACTTTTATACACATATGTTGCCATTTTTACCTATCTGCACGTCCCGCGACTTTTCCCTGAATTCCCTCGTATAAGCAAGTCTGTTATTATGTTCCAGACCACAATAACTCACTTGCCCTATAAGTTCATCCCGGCATCCATCAGTATATAATATTAAATTATTATTTAAATATTTTCCCAGATTTAATCAAGCCTACGGTTATATTTTAGGTACCCTAAGGAATAACCTAATCCTTTATAACCAATGGCTCTGATACCAACTTCTGTCACACCCCGACTAGCACAATGCGGAAGTGTAAAACAGGAATGTAACAGACACCTCTGGTATCAACACATTGTTTAAAAAGAAACATTACAAACTAATTTACAATATATTTCATTTCATTGTTCTATCAATGTTTTACAGTCTAGGTGATACAAACAAAACTAGTTCGTTAACTATATGATCTTACTACTAACACCCTTGCTTCTATTCACATAACATCAACCACACACCTTGGGCAAGTAACAGATCACCAAATCATTTCGATTTAGGTACACCTGAAAAGCAGTTTAAAACGGGTCAACTACTAGAGTTTGTGAGTTTCACGAGTTTCAAGAAAACAGTTTTGAATATTCACGAGTTAACACTTGTGATTATGATATAAGTATATATGTATGTAAATGATGTAATTATGCTAAGCTACAGTGAAGCCTTGACTATATGTGATGCGTGCATCCATTTCCCACGCTCAATCAACCACTGTGGCTCCCCTTTCCGCCCACAATATGCTCCAAGTAGCTATGTCTGACACTACATAGCGTGTTTGTGTAATTATGGTCATGTGCAAACGGGGTAAAGTCTTAGCAAACATGTCGGCTCCGTTTGGGTTTGTCAAACCAATAGTACTATTCACAAGCCACCGGCTCGAATTTAATCACTGTGTTAGTGGGGACTTTCGTGTGTTAGCACTTAGATAATTCACATCAATACATGTTTCAGGTATGTATATGTAATCAAACATGCTTTTCACCCCTAAAGTTCGTAAAACAGTTCAGAAGTGGGGTCATGAAACTCACTGTTTAGTAGATACTCAGCACTGTGTCAGCTTGCGGTTTGTTCGGTTTGCTATCACAAGTTCCTATAATCAATATTATAATAATATTAATATTTTAATATTATTATAATCTCAATACTAAACTAGACTGTATAACTAATCTGGGTATAGCTGGAACGCCCAGAAAGTGGCAATAGGCTTAGGTTGTGATGTTGTTCAATGTCTAATACTTAAAACCGAACTTGGCCGGGCCAAGTTGTTCGTTTACGCATTCAGAAAACAGTTATGGGGAAATAAGCTTGGGTAAATGTGTTGGTCTATAAACTGATTAAGTTAAAAAGAAAGATCACATATTGGGGTCCCGGATTAGCTACGTGGTCCGTTTCCGTTTATTCAGTTAGATTTGAGAAGAAACGTGCACAATCTATCCAGATTGTCCAGGTTTCTCATAAAAAGGTTCGTTTTTAGTTAATTAATCCAAAAATATGATTTTTGATCACTCTGGGTGTTTTGATATTTCCGCAGGTTCGATAATTGTGAACTTGCCGGTTTTTATTAAAATTGAATTTGTTTAATCTTCAAATTAGTTTAATTAATTAACCATTAATCATTAAATTATGAAAATTTAGTCACTTATCAAATAAATATGTAGATCTTCATAAAAATATTTCTAGAATTATTTACTGGTTTATTAATTTATAAAAATTCATTTTTCCTGCTATATTTAGCCTGAAAATTGTCCTTTTATCCCAAACGATTTCCAAAAATTCCTGAATACTCAAATTATGTCCCAAAATAATCGGTAACAATTCCAGAATGTAACAAGCTCATGCAATATTCTTTTCAGCCCAAATTCGGCTATAAAAATTTCATACGAACGCATTTGCACAAAACACACTTAGACTTTTCCAAATGCCCCACAAAATTTCATACTTTTTTCAAGCCTTTTAACTATTTTTCCCAAATAAACATCCCAATTCGGTAATAAATTCGCCAAATATCCTCGGATGGTCGAAAAATTACCAAATTTGAACAGGGGCTCAATTACAAGGTCCCTGATGTCCCTGCAAAAATTCAAGACATAAAAAATTCCCATCACAACCTTAACCTAAACAGACCGTAATCGAGTGTTTAGGTATTACCTTAACGAGTTTGGTTCGTTTCTGTCTTTCTAATCAAGGTTTCAAGCTCTTGTGGTTATTTGCAGGCTAGATACAAGTCCTATATCAAAAACCAAGCAATTTTTAATCAACATAGCAGCCCTTGACTTAGGTTTTGGCTCGTGAACAAAAACGAACTTTTGAACCGTAAAAATGCCGTTTCAACCCTCTAATCCGTGTTTATGGCCAAAAAAACTATCAAACCAGGTTCCTTACCATGTGTATGTTCAAAACATGTTTATGAACCATTTTTAGGATTTTTACATGGTTCGGAATGATTTTTGGCAATCAAACTATGTTTATATGGTACTAATCTAATTAAACATGTTAAAAATTTATGAATTTATGAACTTACCTAGTTTTTTTTTCGTGGAATTTTTGTTGGATGATAAGATCTGATGGAGATCAACTTTCACAAGTTTTGAAGTATGAAAATACCTAAACAACTTGTTATGTAAAAAAAAAAACCCCTGGGGGGGGGAGGTTTCCTTAATTGCGACCGGAAACCCTTAGACCCCCCCACCCCCTTGGGCTTATTTTTGGTCCATTAACTGATTTTACAAGCCCAATTGCGAAAGCCCAATTTCAAATTTAGTTCGGGTTCGGTTTTTGATGCGAAAAACTTATCGGGTGTGTTAAACAGTGCGAAAACGAGTGTTTTTCGGCTCTTTTTGTATAAATTTATAAAACACATAGTATACGTTTATAATTTTCGAAGATATTTTCACGGATTTCTTAAAACATTCCAAATAAGTGTTTGGTAAGTCTTTTTTGGCTTAACGGATGATACAATATTTGGTTTGTAACTATCTTTCGTGTTTAAATCTATAGCGGGTAGTTAAACGAGCATGTTTTTGTTTAACTTGTTTGCTATCGAACTAAAGCCATAATACTAATATATTAACTTATATTAAACGTATATCACTTATAGATGCCCCCCCTGGATATCTGGGTCATAACCCGACCCGTTCGGTTAATCGTTCGTTTGTTAGGCAAAAAGCGTTTATTTGCTTAATCGATAAATACGTACTGAGGCATACTTTGGTTTGGTTCAAATGTCACAGATACCATCATCAGCTGAGATTGTGGTTAGTGTGAGCTCAGGGGGTGAACCAAAAAAGAAGCATAGGGGAACGGAGGAATGGGTCCTGAATGGGGAGTTTCTAGAGCAAACAGTCAAGATAGGGACCTCAATCACCGACAAAGGAAAGACAGGGTTGAAAGAACTTTTACTACTGAACGTAAACGTGTTTGCATGGAGACACGAAGACATGACAGGGATCCCAAGAATCAGGTTCAGCATAGCCTCAAGGAATTCCATTGGATGGTACCAGTTAAGCAAAAAAAAGAGAAGTTTGGGGCCTGAAAAGAGCAAGCTGTTTTGGAAGAAACATGGAAGTTATTGCAAGCTGGAAGAGTCAGGAAGGTGAATCCTCAGTGGATATCAAACCCGGTAATGATAGCTAAGTCTTACAATAGCTGGCGAATGTGCATCGATTATAAAGACTTGAATAAGGCATGCCCTAAAGGCGCATACCCCTTATCGGAGGTTGAAAAGAAAATAGAGTCCTTGGCTCAATATCCTTTAAGGTATTTCCTGGACGCCTATAAAGGATACCATCAAGTGAAGATGAACCCCAAAGACGTGGAAAAGACAGCCTTTTATACTGACGAGGGGACCTTCTGCTACACCAAAAAGCCATTTGGGCTAAAAACCAGGGGCTACGTACCAGCGATTCATGGACAAACTCTTCGTAGGGCAGAGGGACAGGAATGTAGAAATTTATGTGGACGACCTAGTCATCAAAAGCAAACACGAAAAGGGGATGCTGAGCAACATCAGGGAAACATTTCGAACTCTAAGGGGGGCCAATATGAAGTTGAATGCGGGTAAGTTCTCTTTCAGGGTAGAAAAAGGGAAATTCTTGGGGGTGCTGGTAACAAAAGAAGGAATTAAGGCTAATCCAGAAAAGGTAGAAGGGCTGATCCAGATGAAGTCTCCCAAAGCTGCAAAGTCTAAACGGGAGGCTTGTAGCTCTAAACAGGTTCCTTTCAAAGATAGTAGAGGGAACTTTGCCTGTTATGGTTGTCCTAAGGAGAAGCACGAAGAAAAGCAAATTCTGTTGGGATAAGGAAGCAGAAAAGGCCTTCCGAGATTTAAAAAGACATCTTTGTGAGCTCCGTACAATAACAACCCCTCGACCTGGAGAGACACTAACACTGTACCTCTCCCAGACATCAAGAACAATAAGCTCGGTGTTAATGGTTGAAAGGGGTGTGGCACAAATACCCATCTATTTTGTCATCCGTACATTAAAGGTCCGGAGGAGAGATACTTGCCCATAGAAAAGTTGGTGTTAGCTTTAATCTATACAACTCGAAGGTTGCGAAGGTACTTTCAGGCACATATTGTACAAGTGCTCACCGACCAACCTTTGCAGCAAGTATTGTCGAAGCCAGAGATGCCAGGAAGATTAACAAAATGGGCAATTCAATTTGGGGATCACACACTCGAGTACAGGCCATGGACTGCCATCAAAGGGCAGGTTGTGGCCTATTTCTTGGCAGAAACAGAGGGGAGAGAAGAAGATGAAGGGGGGGGGGAAACATTAGATCCCAAAGGAAGCAAAACACAAAAGGAAAGGGAGGAGGAAGTCTTGTAGAAACTATACACGGACGGAGCCTCCAACGAAGAAGGAAATAGGGCTGGGCTAATTATGGTAAGTCTTAAAGGAATTGAACTAACTTATGCAATACGTCTGGGGTTCCTCAGAACTAACAACGAAGCAAAATATGAGGCACTCTTGGCAGGCCTCAGAATATCCAAAGGAGTCAAGGAAAAAGGAGTTCGAGCTCATGTTGACTCCCTTTTAGTGGCCAACCAAGTGGGGGGAACCTATGATGCTAGGGACCCGAAGATGAGGGAATATCTGAAAGTGACCCAAGAATTGATTAGGGAATTCGAACATTCAGAAGTAATACATATTCCTAGAAGCTCCAATAAAAAAGCCGATGCCTTGAGTAAGTTGGTTGTGGTCGTCTTCGATCACTTAGCCAAGGAAGTGAAGGTGGAGACCCTCCAACAACTGCCATTGACAGAGGTAATGGTCACCCTTATAGGGACCCAAGAAGACAGTTGGATGACCCCCCCCCCCCCTCATTGAGTACCTTCAGGAGGGACAGGTACTGGAAGATAGGGAAGAGGAAGGAAGCTGAGGGTCAAGGCCCTACAGTATGAAATAATTGAGGGAGATTTGTATAGAAAGTCCTACCTAGGACCCTCCCTCAAATGCATTGACTTGGGGGAAGCAAAGTATGTGATAAGGGAGATACATGAAAGGATCTGTGGGATGCATATGGGAGCAAAAATGGTAGTGGCCCGAGCAATGAGGGCTGGAAATTACTGGCCAGCCATGTTTTTTAGTGCTGTCAAAGAATTATAAAGGTGCGACCATTGCAAAATACATGCATCGATAGGAAGGAAACTAAAGTCAAACTTAATACAAGTAAGCTCCTCATGGCCCTTCCAAAAATAGGGGATAGACATAGTGGGACCTTTCCCGGAGGGAGCGGAAAGGCGAGATTCCTAGTGGTGGCGATTGATTACTTCACAAAATGGGTGGAAACCAAGCCACTACGAACCATCACAGGGGAACAAATTAAGATGTTTGTGTGGGAGAATATTATTTGCAGATTTGGGTTTCCATATGCCATTATCAGTGACAACGGGAAACAGTTCGCCAACAATCCATTCCGAGAATGGTGCAACCAGCTAAGGATAAAACAGCTGTTCACTTCGGTGGCTCATCCCCAAGCTAATGGTTAGGTAGAGTGGGCAAACAGAAGTGTGGTGGAAGGAATTAAGGGAAGGTTAGGAAGGGAGCGGGGGTCATGGGTGGAGGAGTTACCCCATGTCCCGTGGGTACACAAGACTATGCCAAAAACCAGTAACGGGGAGACAACATTTTGCCTGACATACGGAACGAAAGCAATGATACCTGCAGAAATTGGAGCGCCAATACGGGAGCCTTGCTGAGGGAAGAAGAGAATGAGGAAGATTTACTATTAAACCTGAACTTGGCAGAAGAAAGAAAGGAAGAGGCAACAAGAAGGGAGGTAGAATACAAAAAGAAGATTGAGAAATATTACAATACCAGGGTTAGAGAAGTCGAGTTCAATAAAGGAGATCTTGTATTGAGAGAGAACGAAACAAGCAGGAAGGAAGATCAAGGGAAGTTGGGGGAAGTTAGGACCAAAATGGGAAGGACCTTATCAAGTCACATGGGCCGGGGAAAAGGGGCCTGCAAACTAACAGATTTGGCAGGGAAGGAGATTCCAAGGACTTGGAACTCTAAGCGGCTCAGGAAGTATTACACTTAAAGGCACCAACAAAAGAACCAAGGATCAGGCAAAATAAGGAACCTCCCCATGAGGAAAGCCAAGAAAGTCTAATTGTATTTCTGTACAATTCTAATGTATACGTGATCCTAATGCATGAAAGTATTTTGTGAAAACAGAACGTGTAGAAACAAAAAAGTGAGTCCGTCTCACCAAAATGCGATAAGCATAACACGCGAGTCCATCTCGAATATACTCATACGGCACTCCCAAAAGGGAAGGTCTCGCCGGTAGGTTATATGGTTAACCAATAATTAAGCATAAACCTCAAAAAGCTATGGCAAACACCAAACATAATAGTTTATATAAAGCACCAAGGGAAACCAAGTTCAAACAAGCCCACATAGGGGCAAAAAACACCATTGTCTAAAGCACCAGATAACATCCTAACATATACGAACAAGAAGGCAAATAACATAATTTTCTAAATAAGGCAACCCACCACAAACAAAAAACACTATGGCAGGGGGGAAGAAGGATCCACAACGGAAGCAAGGGCTTGAATGTCTTCTATGGAGATCTCAGGATTTGTAGAGACTTGTGCAAGTATAGGGGGGACATGAGCAGTAAGAGCTATGAAAGCCTCTTGAGCCTCCGTCTCTGCAGTAGAAGAATACGAAGGAGCCTCCTGCAAAGAGATCTCCTGAGAGCAATGCTCATAGCCTGCACAAATACCATGCTAGAACCCGAACGCAAACACTGCCCGGCTCAAATTATCCCGAACCTCCAGCGCTTCTTTGCAACCTAACACCCTGTCGTATACCTGACGGAGGCCTTTGGAGATGATCCACTTTCGATCCCCCTCAAGTTTCGTAACCACCCCTGCAAACGGGAGCATTCCCCTCTCAATCACTCACCCTCCCTGGAAAAACCAACAACCTTCTGCTCCTCTTGACCTTTAGCAGTCTCCAGCTGCTCTAGAGCAGACTTATGCTAAACATGTTCACGATCCA
This sequence comes from Bidens hawaiensis, assembly GCF_021521415.1. Taxonomy (NCBI): domain Eukaryota; kingdom Viridiplantae; phylum Streptophyta; class Magnoliopsida; order Asterales; family Asteraceae; genus Bidens; species Bidens hawaiensis. The sequence continues at coordinate 14,241 of NW_027496506.1, forward strand.
GCGAAGTCTCCAATTCATAAATTCTCACAAGGGACGGAGTTCCCTCGAGTTACAAAGAACAAACGATTTACAATTACAAAGAAAAAAAAGGAAAAAAGGGGAGAAGAGTAAAGAAGGGAAGCTAACCTCAGAAATTTTGGCTTGAGCCTTAAGAAGAGAAGAACGAGTAGAGTCAACATCAACAACCTTCTCCTGAGCGAGTGCAAGGTCAGCGGTTAAATCAGAAACCTGTTTCCTTGGAGACTCCAGAGCAGCCTTTAACCCTGGCACCACAAGACTCTTCTCCTCAGCCAGCGTAACCCTCTTACGCATCTCCATAACCCGCCTAGTGTAGCCTTCAATCGATTTCTTCAGACCAGCGACCTCCTCCTTGCTATCATGGTAAAGGATGTTGGTATCTACGAAAGCTTGATGGAGGGAGGCACCTAACACCAGGGTTCGGTACAGATACGTCCCAAATTCCCCAACCAAGCTATCCGGTAACATGGCTTGAACGTGAGAATAGTCAACAGGAGGAACAACACACGTCAGGAACTCGTGGGCAAGATGAGGAGTATTCACAGAAGAGTCGACCGTTAGGGACCACTTAGGGACAAAAAGATCAGCAGGAGGCAGGCCACCTAAGGTTGGATTTGAGGAAGTTTTAGGAACAACAGGATTTTTACCTTTGGGTCAGCCTCAGGAGCAACGGGACTTTTATCTATCGGGGCAGTAGTAACAGCAACAGGTTCAACAGGATCGGGAGCAACATTAGAAACCGGTAAAGAAAAGTCAGAGCCTACGTCAACAATCTTAGGAACAGAAGAGGAGCCTTGACCAGTGGAAGATCCCAAGTATACATGCTTGGAGTTGCGCAGACGACCCTTCAACGAGGAGTCAAATAAATCAGAAGCAATGTTCTTACGCTTCGGGATATCTTGAACAGCCACGGAGGAAAAACTAGGAGCATCAGAATCAGAAGAAGCATCAACGGTACAAACAGCTTGAGACAAGGTATCAGCAGAAACAGGGAGCGTCACAAACTCAGCACCTTTCATGGGGCATTTCTGCAGGATTTCCATAAGGTTCATTTCTGAAAAAGAAAAAAAAAAGAGGGGAAAGGTTAAGAGCAATTAGCAAAAGGGCAAATAAAAAAGCAAAGACAAATAAAATAAGCAAAAGATCACCCACCTCGGTCCCTGTCAAACATAGCCGGGCGTGTCAATGGATCAGGCCATATCTGGCTAAGCCGCGCCAAATACAACAAAGGCTCGGGATAAGTCATGGCTTCGGTTTTATTTTGAACCAACAAGTTATAGAGCCAATCCTGACTAGTGGAAGGACCGGGGGCAGAATCATCAATTTTGGAAGCAATGTGACGGTGGCGAGTAATGCCAGGGGTAAAAGAAGCAGAAACAAAAAAGAAGTCATCCTTCCATTCCCGAGGGTAAAACCCAGAAGGAATCTTGGAGACACAGGGAGGATACTTATCGCTAGACCACCGTTCAAATGTAATCCAATCACCATCCGCCTTCAAACGGTAAAATCGGCGAAATAATGGAACTGAAGCAAGCCCATCCAAAGCCCGACAGGCAACCTCAAAATGAGTTACACGAAGAAACCCTAAGGGGTGAACTTGGGAAAAACATAATCGGTGGTGTTTCAACAAGGATAATTGAAACTCGGTTAGGGGATAGCGAATGTTCGAAAATTTGAAGTTTTTTGCATACAAAGCGATAAAGCCAGGACGGCTGTTGGTCGTCTCGCCCGGACCAGGAAGGGTAGGAGACAAAGAAAGAGGAATGTGATAAGTCGAACAAAGAGAAGCCATCTTGAATGAGGACATAGTGGAAGTTATGATGGAAAGACCGTCGCGACTCATAATGAAAAGGAGAAAGATGGTAGCAAACCTGTATGAAGAAGGAAGGAAAAGCCGGAAAATTATCGAAGAGAAGAGAGGACAATTATTGTGAAAATACAAGAGATGAGCAGTTAATAATGACCATGGGGAACTTAAAACCATCAAAATTCAAATCAAACAACCAAAATCTATTAGGCCGGAGTTTTAAACAATGGGCCAAGGAAAAAGAAGGCCCAGGCGAACTTCAAACAAACTAACAAAAAAGAGGCCCAGCTAGTAAAAAGAAAAGAAGGCCCAGGGAAGAACGAAGAATGAGTCTATAATTCTCGTCATAAATAACGAAAACAATAGACTGGGGGGACTTGAAAAGCCTACCCATGAGATGGGCCTCATGAATAGGCTCCAAGCCAATAGCACCGATAAAGCCCAACAGTGGTAGGCCCAATAGCATAAGAAGTTCTAGAAGCTGGCTTGGAGGGAAACGATTTGCGAGGGAAACCTCATGCTGCACGTCTAATCTGGTGGGTGGCCCAATGCACGCATGTTCCTGGATAGGAGGCAAGAACCAGGGGATAAAGATCTGCGAAGTCGTAGGACCCAAAGGAAAGCAAGACGGACTAAAGGATCCAGTCAATAGGGATAAACCCGATAGACAATATGTATAAGCATCCTCCTCTATAAAAGGAGAGGAGATAACATTGTAAAGGATAAGCACAAGTAATCAAATATACTCTTTACTCATCACTCACCATTGATCTCCATTCTCTTAGCTGTTGGAAACCTTTCCCCTTACTCGGAATAGGTTCAACATGTTACAAACCATTCAATGCAATACGTAACAATTTCATAACTTCACATCTTTTTTCCATTAATCAAAATCCATAGTGTAAAAAACTGCATATGTTGCTATTATGTTAAATCTAGCAACTAGTTTTTTCGGGTTACTCTTTTTCTCGGGTTCGGGTTCGGGTTTTTCGGGTCGGGTTAGTCTTTTCTCGGGTTTGGGTTGTTCGGGTCGGGTTAGTTCAGGTTCAGGAACGAGTTTTTTCGGAAACGAGTTTTTTCGGGTACAAGTGACATCCCTGATAGTGACTACCACATACTAAGCAAGTCTGTTAATTACTACTTTCATATTCTATAGCACTATTTACTACTAACCCATTCAATTTCATAATGATCTTTAACACCTCTACACAAATTAAACTATTACCACATAACTTATAACACACAATTATAATTTTTTACCAAAAACCCTTAAATTTTAACTAACCATAACCATAGGGGTTTTGGTCCACAAACAAAAATTAACTTACACACACCTTGTGGCCTCGTCAATTTACGCTTTATCTGGCTTATGGACGTCTTAGACTTTCATAATCGTTCGCCATACCTGCACAGATCGATTCCAAACCATAAACATTATGTTACGCCAAAGTATACTCTGAATATCACACATAAAAAAACTACATTTAATATTCCCTTTGTATTCCCTTTGCTTCCAATCTCCTTCAGAAACTATTGTATTAAATATTAATGCTTCATGGTTTTATAACTATGTTTAATTTTTTAGGCTCAATTAGGAGATAGATATCGTGAATTGAAAAGCCTATATAATAGCCATAATAATCATACTGTTGTGATAAGATATTCAAAACAAACGGTTTATTTTTTTGGCAAACTAAATGTACAATACTACCCCTAAAAAACAACACGTAAATGCCAAAGTTAAGACACAATATGGTTATTTTCTAACTTCTAATCTCATCCATTAGATGTGTTAATCTAATAGTTAAGACTTATTCTTACCGTTCTTAAGAAACAATGTATTCTTATTATAACCCACCCTATATATATATATATATATAAACTATTATTAAGACCCTCGCGTTGCGGCGATGACGTAAAAATGTGAAAAAAAATAGCAACGTTGAAACGTCACTGTGAAACAATATGTTAATTTACATCCGTTAGATGCACTTTCTTATATAATTACACAACTTATATATATAATTAGACTACTTGATTCGCATAGTTAGCATGTTTTTTTAATAATTATAAATATTATTTTTGAAACATAAATTTATAATTTCTGAAACACAGATTTTAGGAATGCTAAACATTATTTTATTATTATTATTATTATTATTATTATTATTATAGAAATGGTGAGAAAGTATGAGAATGACAAGTAATCAAATTTGTAGATTTTTATTAAATGGTTCTTTTATTAAGGGATATAGATACAGATAACATAGGAAGATAAAAGTTGAACTTGAAAACATTCAAAGATTCCTCTCATGGCTTGTGTATTTATTCAATTATTTGCCACTAGCTTTAAGTAAATAGTTTTAGACTTTTAGAACGCGTTTTTCAGGATTCAGCATTCATAGTTTCGTTTGTCAAAAGCAACAAGTCAAAGCAATATGTCCATTTTAATAGTTGCTGACTTCCTTCTTCGAATACTTTTTTGTAAACAATTAATATTTTGATTAATGAGATATGGCTCAATGGTAGAGCACTTACTTTACTAATAAGAGGTAGGGGGTTCAAACCTCACTATCACCAATTTATATGAGAGATATGAGGGATGACACTGGCTTGCCAGTGTTTGAGTCCTGATCTCACCCGGTTTTACCTGCTCCTCGCTGTCGTGCCGTATGGCGGGTGTGGAGCTCGGATTTTATACAGGGAATCCCTCAATTGGTGGACCGCAAGGGGCTCTGTCCGTCCGGATTTGTGGCCGGCTCGGGCTACCTTAGCCTATGGGGGCGCGTACGGAGTACCCAGCGTTCAGGGCCGTCTCCGAGAATTCAAATACCTCGGCTGAGCTGAAATGAAAATGCCCTTAGGCTAAAGGTGCACAAAAAACCCAAACCTAGAACCGGGTTTTTTATACCCGGGTTTTTAATACCCGAACCCATACCCGACCCTACCCGTAGGGTACAGATAAGGTATCTATTTCAGTACCAAAACCTGTACCCGAACCGGACTCGATTTGTACCCAGTAATACCCGAAAACCGGGACCGGTTCCATACCCGGAACCGGTTCCATACCGGGAACCTGGTTTTTCCAATACCCAAAATCGTTTTTCTCAAATACCCGAAAAATACCCTTAAAAAGTGCAGTCCCTTAAAAAATCCAATCTATACCCTAAAAATAGCAGGAAAAAACCCCGAAAATAACCCGAAAATAGGTTTTTTTCAATACCCGGAAATAGGGTATTTAAATACCCGGTTCTATACGACCCGAACCCGATGCATAGGGTATGGTTTTACAGATAATACTCGTACTCAAACCCGATCCGGGTGTTGCCAAAACCCGATTTTCAAATACCCGGTCATACCCGAACTCGGTTTTGTATCCGAAACCAATATTTAAAAAACCCGATTATGCACCTTTACCTTAGGCCCTAATGAGTAACGAACTAAAAAGAGTTGTAGGCCCAACATCTCAAATGAGTTATAGGCAAAAAAAGATTGGGCCTAATATCTAATAAAAGGATTAAGATTTTGTACCTATTTTATAAAGAAAATTTTAAAGATATATAAAAATATACATATGTAAAAATATTTTGTGCCCCCAAAAATTAAGTGCCTCAGTTGGTCGCCCAGGTTGTCCAACCCAAGAGCCGGCACTGCCGGCGTTACTTTGTTGGTCGTTTAAAAAAAATATTTTGAAACTTTTTTTTTTCTCTAAATTCAAATTTGAAATGTTTATCTTATAAAATTTCATTAAGCTAATATGTTTATATTTTTTTCCATGTTTAAAATACTTTTTCTTATTTGCCTATTTAATAAGAGGGTTGAGTTATTTTACAAAGACCAACAATGAGAAGTGTGAGATGCCATGGTTAATTGGAATGTGTCAAGTGAGGACCAAAGGTAAAACAATATAAAAATAATAGTACATATTTTCTCTCCACAAGCAAGTCACATGTTAATCCCCCATCATTTTAAAACATCCATAACTTTCTCATACAACATTATTTTTTTTTTTAAATTTCACCATAATAACAAGCGTTTTTTTTATGTTTAATGAGTGTGACTTTTTTATATAAAAATTAAAAAAAAAATTTACGTCATTGTGTCTTTTTGTCTTTTCGTCATTGTGTCTTTCTGTTTGTCATTGTGTTTTTTTCGTCATTGTGTCTTTCAAATCATCATTGTGTTTTTTTAAATGTTAATAATATGGTTGTGTAATAGTAATACGTAAATATAATGATAAAATAACAACTAATTATTAAAATATAAAACACAATGATGAATACATATTACACAATTACATGAAACGTAAAACACAATGGTGAATACATATAACATAATGACCTGAAACGCAAAACACAGTGGAAACTACATATTACGCAATGACATGAACGTAATACACAATGACTAACACACAATGATAAGTAGAAAGACAAATGATGAGCACAAAGGCACAATGACAAACAAAAAGACACAATGACGTAATCTTTGTTTTAATTGTTATCTTTAATATGAGTATCAATAGATAATACAACGACCAAAATCTATAACACAATGCATATAAAAACCCAATTAAAAATTATAATGAACTACTAATAACACAATATAAAAACCCACTAATTTTGTTTATTTTTATATAACAATATGATACTCATATTAAAGATAAAAACGCTTGTTATTATGGTGAAATTTAAAAAAAAAAATAACGTTGCATGAAAAAGTTATGGACGTTTTAAAATGATGGAAAATTGACATGTGTCTTGCATGTGAAAAGAGAAAGTCAACAAAAGTGGGCTATTACCTTTATGTCATTCTCATCAATTTAGTTTCTTAAATTAATCTCTACCATTCAAATTTAAAATCAATGGATTAGATTCTTTCTCACCCTTTTTATTGTTGTTATTCTTTGTATTTTAACTTTACCCTCAATAGGAATACCATACTCATATTCAAGAGAACAAAATTTTTGCTCAATATCTTAACTTTTTTTTAACAAATATTATTCTACGAAAAAGTTATGAACATTTTAAAATATAGTAAAGAAAAGTTGGTTTAAAATTTAACAACATATTTTTAAGTAGGCTTATTGCATTAAAATAATCTCAACTACATGCTATTGGTCGATAATAATCTCAACTAAGTTTATTTTCACTAGTGGTCCCAAATTTTAAAAATCAACCCTCATAGGTCCCCCGTTAAAAGCTTAATGGCATTAAGTTTTTATCGAATTTCAAATTGATTTTTAGGGTTTTTTATTGGAAGGATGATATGAGTTGATTGATATAAAACTTAGCTCAAAACGATGTTCCAAATGACTTCATTAGTGCTTCAATTCGGTACTTTAAACTTTCAATTAACAAAATTCAAGCTGTTTGGAGCACCGTTTCAAACTAAGTTTTACATCAATCGAGTTTTGTCCTCCTTTCGATTACCCACATCCAGGTAGAGTTTGAAGAGTGGCTACACCACCCCCCTTCTTTGCGTGTAGGCACAGCGGGTAGGTAACTCGGTTAGTTTCTGCTAATTAAATACGAGGAGAAGAAAGGTGTTTGTGTTTGCACAGAGAGAGGGAGAGAGGGGGCTGGATTGAACAGTTTCATGCGGTAACATTGTCACTGGTGATGGATCCTGGATGGGTAAAATTGTTGATGGGTGTTTGGATGTTGGGCAACTACCGATGGTGATCACCCGTACCACCTTAATATTAAAAGATTGTTCTTATGTGAAAAATCAAACTATTAGGTATTACTTTGTCCTCTCTGAGGACTTAATCTATTAGAGGAGTTCGTGAAGCTTTATGATAAAGGTTAAAGGCTTATGAAAAATAGTTCAATTGTGTTTTTAGCTTTATCTAGGGGCTCGGATTTTTCTATAATTCAGGTTATCTTGCGTATTATTGCTTACATGTATTTATCTATATGTGTTACCACTTCGCTCTTTTTGTTTGTTTTTTTTCGATTATGGGTAGCTTCACATTTTCTTTATTAGTTTTGTTTGTTGGTATGTGTTGCATGGAGCCGGATGACTCTCTAGAAAGTCTTTCCATCCTTTGACCATTTCTGATGGTGTTTTTTTTTTTTCAAACCAATTTAAAAACCAAGTAATCATTAGAGGGCTTGGTTTAAACCAAAAATCGAAGTTTCAAATTTGATTTTTCAAACCATCAAAAACCACCCATTGTGGGACATCTTTCACCCCCCACATAATATATATACACACACATATATATATATACCCATATCTACATTTATAAAATATATTAAAATATTATACATATATACACATTTATTTCAAAAATTATGTATTTTTTTCTTTGTCCAACTTTTATGTAACGGCAAGTTTAACGGTTAAATTTTTTAATGGCTAATTCTTTAATGATTTTATTATCTATTTTACAATGCTTAATTCGATTAAAAAAACATTACAAGAAGTCTAGAAAAAAAAAACAAACCGTTACAATAAGTGTAGAAAAAGGTTACAAAAAGTCTTAGATACTACAAAGAGTCCTAGAAAACAAACGTTACAAGAAGTCCTAAAAAAACGATACAAGAAGCCCTAGCAAAAGTTTCAAATTATCTATCTTTTATTTTGTTAGAGTAATTGCCATATTAAATTATGTAATTTTTTTTGTTTATTTATTTATTATATTTTAGTTAATCTATTTTTTACTAAATTTTTAATATATTGCTATTTATTTAAATAAAATTAAATATTTTATAGTATTGTAAAATTCTTACTTAAATAAATGTGAAAGTAAGTGGTGATGTGGAAACATAAAGATGGTTTGAGAAGGTGTATTGTTCGAGTAAAAAAAAGTGGTTTTTAAAAAAGCTGATGTGCTGGTTTGAATCAAAAACTGTTGGAGATGGTCTTAGGGATAGAGTTTTAGGGTCAGTTTGGTAGGAGTTAATGAAATACAGGGGAGTGAAATGGATTATTACCATTCCTTTGTATTATTTGGTTAACTTATGAGAATGAAATAAATTATTACTTTATGTTGTTTGGTAGAAAAAAAACCCACAAGAATGAAATACAAATGATAAAGATACATACCTTAAAATAAATAAAATTAACAAAATAAAAAAATGGCAATAGTGACGGTGGTCAGGTGGCGGCTGTGGTGGTGATAATGGTGGAGGCAACGATGGTGCAGTGGTCATGTGGTGGACGTGGCGCGACATCGATTTTGGCGGTGGTAGCGCGGGTGGTAAGGTGGTGGTGGCGGTAGCAGTGAGATGGTGGTCAGGTTGTGGCGGCAGCTGTGGTGGTTGTGGTGGCAGGTGATCAGGTGGTGGTTGTGATGGCAGGTGATCCGGTGGAGGTGGTGGCGGCGAAAGTGGTAGCAGTCAAGTGGTAGTTCTTATGCGGGCGCCGACCGTGATGAGGTCAGGCGGTGGCAGCAAAGGTGATGGCAGCGGAGGTTAGGTGGTTGCAGGGTGGTCTAGTTGTGGTGGTAGTAGTTGTCATGTAGTGTTGTCTAAAGAGTAGGGTTAAAGGAAATGAAATGAAAAAAAAAAGGATGCGGGTGGGGGGGATATGGTTTTGATGAAATGAGATTCCTTGTTTAATGGTTGATTTCGTTTCATTTACTAACCAAACATCTCTTTTTACATTCCATTCTTTCTTGTATTCTTGCATACGAAACACTAACTTAAAAATCCTCACGCAATATCAATATCTTCATTAGGATTGGGATTTACTTTTTTTTAAAAGCCAGACTTGTATTCCAACAAACACAAAGGTCAAGTAAGAAGTTAAACGAAGATACAAAGTTCAAAAAGGAAAATTAGCCAAGAGAAAAAGGAAATGGGAAATGACAGCTAACAAAATTCATCACTAAATCTTCAGGCAAATTCAGCCCACTCTTTCCAATCATTTAGGGAAGCATTAGACGTGTTAGTCAGCCAGGGTGTTCGGACCATCCTCTAAAGCTGGATTTACCGAGTACGATTGTTATTGCATGTCATAGTTTTAAAAATAAAATTGCATAGTTAAAGAAAAATAATAGTTTATATATCTAAATCTGTATCAAAAAAATAATAATAATTTAGTATATTGTAATCGCTTGTCTGTTGCGGCGCAGCTTGTTGCCCGTTTGTCTGTCACTTTATTGTAATTGTTTTGAGTTTAATGAGAAATTTTTATAGAGTTTTTTCCAAACTGGTGTTGATGGAAAATGTATTTACCACTTTGGTGCTTTTAACAAAATATTTACCAAACTAGTGTTGGTAGAAAAAAGTATTTTCCATTTTGGTGTTTTTCATATATTTTATTCACCCTTTACTTTTAAATCTAGTTTTTCTATTAGTTAATATATTATTTATTTTTGTTTTATATTTGTTATAAATTTTTATCCAATAAATCCAATAACTTATTTTTTATATTTTTATCAATCAAAATTGTCAGGATCGTCCGTCGGGTGAAACCCTAGCAAAGGTTCGACAAGAACACACCGACTCGAGTACTCAAAGACCGGTTGAATATCCCGGCGGAATCAGGATATCCAATGATTGAGAATGAAGGATTGTGAATAAATATCAAACACAAAACAGTAAATGATAATCAGTAAAGGCTTATTCAGAGACAAAGATTCACTATATTTAATGATACATCAAAGGAACAATGAATGGAATGTCTAGGGTTTTGTGTGACGGCGGCGGCTCTTGTACGATGAACAAAATGGAATGTTTTCGTAATCAGTGCGTGCCAGCCTCTGTCTCCAAAAAATCCGTACACTAAAAGTACCCTAGGACGTCAATTTATAGCCTCTGATATTCCTTCTATAAGTCCTAGTCATTACATAATGAAAGATAAATCTAATACAAGTGTTACAGTCCTCGAGCAAGGTACATACCTTGCTAGAGCAAACTTCCTATACTAGGTGTGCTCGGTGAATGTCCTCGAGCAGACTTTACTTGGAATATATTCTCTTTCGAAGAATACATATTCCCTTTGAGTAAGCTTCATTCCTCTTGACTTGTCCATGCTTTGCTCGAACTAGTCTATCGAGCAAGCTCATTCTTCTTGATGTCTTCAGCTTTTCTTATTCAGCAATCTTTAGCATGCTCGGATGTAAATCTTGCTCGGTAACTGAATTGTGCTCGAAGTCTTTGCTTTAATTCACTTGACATCCTCTTATTGCATCCATGCTCGTCCCCATGTGCTCGATCATCCTGTGCTGGTAAAACTTGGCTAGAACTTCTATGATCAAGCTGTTTGCTCGATTGGCAAGCCATGCTCGATAGAAGAATACTCTTGCTCGTTGAAGTGTAGCTTGCTCGAAGCCTTTAACACTTAGAAGAATCAACCATTTAAGGTTTAGAACCTTGCTCAAAGTAGTAAAAACCGTGCTCGATCGTCTGGGCTTGCTCGAATTCCATACTTGGCCGTTTCTGAGGAGGTTGAGAAGATTCCAATCTTCCTTGTAGAAAATCCAACCCAACAATCTCCCCCTAGATTGGAACAAGCTCAGATGCACCAAAACATACCTGCATAGAGTTACACATATATCGGATTTCTAGATAAATCATTTAAGAACTTGTCATTTCATTACATAATTGGAATTTTGCCACATGGGCATCACTAACTAAATTTTTACAACTCAAACAAAATATAAAGATAAAAAAAACAATTATTCATTAGCTCCATTATGTTATCTTCTTCCTCTATTCTTGGCTTCAGCTCTTTCTTTTAGTTTCTTCACATATGCAGCTCTTTGCTTCAGCATGTCAAGTTCTGAGGAGTTAGAGGCATCACTTGAGAATCTTGCATTAATTAAATCTTGTAAGTCTTGTGGATGCATATAATGTAGATCTCCATCCTACTTTATGACTGCAATAGGTATCCTAGACTCATTTCTCAAAGTGGTCGAATCATCCTGTTGATTGTACGTTATGTATGTGATTCTTCCAAATTGTTGTACTCTTGAGTTGGGTTCCTTCATCACTTCTCTCATAGCCAAGTATTCTTTTAAGGTCTTCCTTTTCTGGTGAGAGATGCTTGCTAGAGTTCTTTGTCTCTTTGATTCAGAGAGGGAAAGCTCAGATATGTGAACTTCACTGATTCTCTTCCTCCTCTTCTCTTTTTCTGCTTGGCTCTTGATCTCTCTCTTCTTCTGCTGCAGAAATGGTAATCCCTTTTCTGCTTGTTCCTTCAAAAACTTGGAGAGATCATTCCTCAGTTGACCAGATGGTTGACTCTTAACTTGATTGACATATAAATTCAGCTCAGCCATCTTGGTCAGTTGTTCTTTTGAGAAATTTCTCAAATCATTTTTGAAGATGATGAGATGTTCTGCTTCATCTTCAGTCACCACCCTTAAAGTTTTCGATCTTCGGTCAAAATAGAGACGTGTGGGCAGATTCAAGTTTCTTGGCTGCACAGGCCTCACACTCTCTGACCTATGGGTTCTTCTTGAGCTCCCCATTTCAACTTTCTTTCTTTTGTCAAGACCTTCTTCAACATACCATCTCTTCACCTATTCTTCATTCTTCTTAGTCTCCTCTATTTCTTTTGCCAGTCTCATTTTTAACTCTTGTTGTCTTTGATATTCTTCCTGACTTTTCTTATCTTTATGAGAGGCTTTTACAAGTTCAATTTTTCTTTTAATTTCTTCATGAGAAAGGTTTATTAAAAAGTTGTAGCTATATCCGTACAGCTGGAGAAATTTTATATCTTTGTGTTTTGCTTTCAAGGATTCATACTCTGTTTCATCATTTGCCTTCTTCTCTTGCTGCTGTCAGATTCCATTAATTCCTTCTCATCCTTCTCCCTCTTCTTGGACACCTTCTTCACATAATCAGAGATATCCTCTACAAGAGCTCTTTTGTAGAGTCTGTCAATCTTATCAAAAGGTTGCAAGTTGAGAAAAGCAGGTTTCTGACCAATTTTCATTAATAGGTCTCTTTTGATCTTTCTTGTTCTCTAACCCTCAGCTTCCTTTGTTATTCCCTCTTCAGATAGTCTTTGAAGATATAACGGATCATATCCCAGACTGATCAAATAATCCTTATCTTCTTTTTCTTTCTCGGCTTCCTTCAATTCTTCCTCATCTTCACTTTCACCATCCAAGTCAACCACTTCTTCAAGGTTATGAAGAGCCTCAATCATTGGTTCATCATTTTGTTTGGATTGAGCTCTTCTTCTTTCTTCAAGCTTGTCTCTCCTCATCTTATACACCATTTTCTTAACAGATTTTTGTCTTTTGGACTTTGGTGTCTCAATATCAGTTGTGTCTTTCCTTTTTAAACTTGATTGAGTTGGAGTGGATGTATCGGGCTGCTCCACTTTTGTTTTTGGTTCTTCAATAATTATCTCCTCATCCACTGACTCAGATTCGTCAATAACAGCTTCATTTCTATGAGTTTCTTCAGTTTCTTCAGTAACTTCTTCAATGATAGGCTCATTTGGTTCATGATACTCTTCAAATCTTTGTTCCTTTTCTCTACCCAGATTAATAAACTCTTGTCGTGCCTTTCTTGCTGCCATCACAATCTCTGGGTGATGTCTCTCTGGATTATTCAAAATCAGTGTAAGGTCCTTCATTATCATCAATTTAACCATAGTGCTTGCTGAGACTTCAATGGTTTCATCTTCTTCATGAATAACTGGTCCCAAGCCAAGTTCTTGTTCTTTTTCAAGATTTTCAGGTTCAGACACTGATTGTTCTGGTTCATTGGTTATTAGCTCTTCAGTCTCAATTGTTGCAGGCTCTTCCTGTTCAGCTGTCACAGGTTCTGCAGTTTCATCCCTTTTAGATTCATCAACATTCATTCTTTCTCTCAGTGCACCAAGTGTAGCTTTTATAGCTTCATCATCCTCTTTCAGTTTCCCTTCATCTGACTCTTCTTTCTCTTTCATGTTAATGAGAGCTTCAATCACTTCCTGACGAATTTCCTCCTCCTCCTCCTCTCTCTCCAAAACTTCTCTCTCCAGAGCTTCCAACTCTTCATTCATTAGATTGATTGTTGTTTTCACTTACTCAGCTTCAGCTACATCCGGATCAACAAAATTTTCTTTAAACAAAATATCTTCTGATTGGACTGGATGCTTAGGCAGGGGATGTACATCTTCTTCAGTAATTGCAACCCCTTTACCTTTTGTTTTTCTTTTTAGACTCTCTTCTTCAGTTTCATCTTCTTCTTTATCCTCCCCCTCATCCTCCGATTCTCCATCATCATATGCTTGGTTTAGCATGTTCAAAGCATCAGATGGTCCAATCTCCTCTTCAACATCAATATTCTCCCCCTGTTTTGGTGCATCTGAGGTCTTCTCAACCTCAGACTGCCCCTCAAGGGTTCGAATCTTCATTAAAGCTTCATTCAGAGCAGCTTCCAATGCCAAGTTCCGTCTGGCCAAAATGGCATTACGTTCTCTTAACATGATGTTTTCAAACTCAAGTTTGGCATTTTCACACACAACATTGTAAAGATTGGGACTTGATGGTGGGGTTTCAGCAGTAGGTTTTGGAGCTGGTCAGAGAATTGTTCAGATTCTGCGGTTTCAAGGGATGGAACTTTGTATGGTTCTGGGGATGGAGGTGGTTCATGAGGAGTGGAGTCTTTCAGTGGTGAAGTAGGTGGTGTAGGAAACACATCTTCATCCATCGGCTCATTTATCCCATCCTGTTCTTCGACTGGTGCAATAACCTCCTCATCTGCAGCTTGTTCAATCAAAGGCACATCAGCACAACCAACCAACTTGTCATTTCCACGCTCATCACCATCATCATTATCATTTTATCACCATCATCATCTTCCTCATCACTGTCGCCAGGGGTCCTTGGTACATCAATAGCACCTAGTGCAGGTACGAGTAACCATGGGAGTACATCCCAGTCATCATTGTCAATGAACTTACTCTGAGCATCCTTCATACGTTTGCATATATTTGGGTCTTGCAACCTCAAAATCTGCCCTGTCCTCTGAATGTCTGGTAAGTCTCTGTTTATTAAGATCTGAAGAAAACGTGGATACATTACGAATCTTTGATGGATTGGCCTCTCTGCATTTGAAATCAACCCTTGAAAGATGAGTCTTGAAATGTTGAAGGGTTGCTGGTAAAGAATGGTGATAGTGAAAGTCCCAAACTCTCTGCTCAATAAAGTCCAAGTCCCTCTCCGAGGAGATAAGGACTGGATCACGTGATGAATCAGGAACCTGTAGAGTAAAGGAAAACTTCCCGTTTGAAACTGTCCCTCCTTAACTCCTCCCTGATAGCCCATAGTCTCTTGAAAGACTCTTAGTAACCTTGGGACTGAGTAGGACGGCTGATCCTCAAAATTGTCATTAAGGTCTAGTGCAGCTCTGATTGAGGCTTCTGTTATCTCAATGTCATGATTTAGAATCGACGCCTCAATTCTTTCCCCATTGACGTAATTGACATATGTTGCAGACCCCCAAAAATCCGAAATATGATTTATGTATATTGTGGGGTCGTTAGTTAAAGCCACCTCAGATTGGAGTTACTCAAAAAATTTATCATTGGCTCCAACTCTCGGTTGTCATCGTCTATCACCAACTGAGCACGCATATTATGCCACTTTTCGAATTTGAAAGCCATCAGTTCTGCAAAAACAAGAAGAGTTGTCAGTACACAAAGTTGCAGAACTAATATATGAGAATAGATAGATGATTAATGGCGTCTTCAATTAACCTGTTCCGTAGTAATATGCGTACCTGTAAAAAAAGTAAACAGTTAGTCAATTTGTTCAATTGGAAACCCTAATTTTAAAATCGGTGCGACGATTATCGAACAGCGATGTCTTACCGAAGTCGAAACAGAGCTAATGGCTATAATCGAAGAGAAATTAACAAGTAATAGAACAGCGAGCAAGAGGGACATAGCACGAGCAAGAGGGCGTTCGTTTAGGTTTAATCAGAGAGGAATGTGTGAAAAACTTTCTAAGTCCCCTTTTTATACCTAACGATTGGGTGGTACAGTACTTTGATTTGTCGTCTAGCACACGACAGTTGTCATTTAATTTCAAATTCACATGTACCTCCCTTGCTTGAGTATACAGCCAAAATAAAAGCTGGCTCCCCTTGTACACAAGTACATGATACAATCCTTGCTCGAGGATACTTAGAAATATATCATGCCAATTCCCTATGCTCGAGATGTTTACCGGTGGGAATCATGCTCGAAGATACATCACTCCTAATTTCCTAAGACACCTAGCACAGACCTTGCTCGAAAAACTTAGATGGTCTCATACTTACTCATGCAATCATGCTCGAAGATACTTAGTAAAATAACAAAGTATATATTCATGCTCGTACATCAAAGATAACAAAACACATCAAAAGAAAGCTCGAAGTACAGTCTAATTCCTAGATCATACTCGAAAATACTTAGAACAAACACAGATAACATTGGTTAAGTCAATATCATTTGCCTAGAAGTTAAGACAAAGATCACACTCAAACTTTGCAATAATTATGATTACAAGTTAATGAAATCATTCCGTTTGCTCAAGCTTGGGTTTGAGGTGAACAAGAGATCAAAATCCAGTTCAAAAAGTTATGTCAATTAATTGGAAAGATCTCAACATGGGATCAGATTGTCCAATAACTGTCACACCACTTCATTGTCAGCCGTATTATGACTTAAGTCAGGCTGACACTAGGTGTAATCCCTTAGCATGATTCTTATGAATTTTTGTGATATTCTTAAGATTCAATTAGTTGCTTGAGTTAGAATGGTCACAATTTAGACTTTAGTTGTTTCTTATCTCTTCTCAAAGCTTATTTAGCTTTCTCTGAATCACCCCGAATTGACTTCGACCCCCTGATGCGTTGGTCAAAAATTTTTATTTGTTCGAGCAGTTTATTTAATAATAAGATACATAGATATCAGACCATAAGATTGAACGTTTGACTTACAAGCCATCCGGACTTACATGCCTTTCATTCAGAGTGTTTAGGACTTATTTGAATGCCACTCTTGTAGTTCTGTTAGTGGCCCTTAAGGTCATGATATATTTATTTATCATTAATGCTTTTGAAGCATATTTCATTTTCTTTTTCAATCTTTTTCATGTGCTTCATTTTCTTTTGAGAATATATATATAGCTATTTAGTAGCTGCTCAAAATTTGAGGACTTGTTTTTGTTAGACCAAAACATCAACAGGCTCGTGTATGATTGGATAATTGCCTTTCTGCCTATCATTCGAAGAGATGTGCAAGGAAACATAATTTAGTTTTCTAATGAATCACCACATCAAACTTAGCATGATTATAGTATTTGTATCACATAGATCATTGCACTCATGAGAAGAAGCTACACAAATTGTCAGTTTACTGAGCAGAAATCTTTTAAGCCTATAATCCATGAGTTAGGAGATTAGACAATATACTATCATTTCCCAAATTAGTTGGATTCAATCTCCACTTGAAAAACAATTTTCACTCCTGATTAGAAACTTGGATAATTTTATCATCTCTCTTGTTTGATCACCAAAACAGTGTTGATTAATCAAAAACTTTTACCAAAAAAAAACATTTTCCTTTTGAAAATTCAATTGAAAAACATTGATTTTAAAGATGGTGTTGTCATTTAAGCATTTGTAATTAAGCACACACTTTCACAGAATCAAAACACAAACTTTCAGATAGCATAGAAACAACAAAGTATCACTTAAGTCTGTCGAGCATGCCCAGAACTCCATTGAGCATGCTCGAAAATGTATCAAGCAACAGAGTAAAGCAATTCAATGATTGTGCTCGAGAGACAATCAATTCAACTGGTAACAACATTCATGCTCGAGTTACTTGAGAAAAACTTCCAAGTATGGATTGTTTGTGCTCTAAGAGCATTAAACACCTATCTTCCACAGAAGCATGCTCGAAACACTTGCAAAAGTTTTCAAGACTGCATTCTATGCTCGAGCAGTTGAGCAATGACATTTGTGCTCGAGTGACTTAGAATAGTCTTTCAGAAGCCTATGCTTGTGCTCGAAGAGCAATAAGCACAGATTCATGCTCGAAGTACTTAGAATCATAAAAATTCATCATGCAAACACAGATCAAAGTACTAACAGCTATAATTCTCAAGGTTAACAGAAATTCCACACAAGAACAGTCACAAACATGATTCATGCAATTTGAGTAATCATTCAAGCATAGCAATGTTATCATGCAAACATTCAAAGTGAGTAACATAGATCATCAGTAAGCACCTCACTTAAGCACACATCCTAAATTAAACCTCATCAGCATTAATCATTCCTAGGCATTTTAACAGAAAGTGAAACCTGGTTTTATCTAATGGTTTGGTGAACAAATCAGCCAAATTATCATATGTGTCTACCCTTTTCATTTCTATAAGCCCTTTTTCCTGACAATCCCTAATGAAATGATGTCTAATTTCAATGTGCTTAGTCTTAGAATGTTGGACTGGATTCTTAACAATGATCATAGCAACAGTATTATCAATTAAAATAGGTGTGAGTAAGAAATTCAGACCATAATCCAACAGTTGGTTTTGAATCCATAGAACCTGTGCACAGCAAGCAGATGCAGCAATGTACTCCGCTTCAGTAGTAGAGATTGACACTGTGGTTTGTTTCTTGCATTGCCATGACACGATTCTGTTCCCAAGAAACTGACATCCCTGAAGTTGATTTTCGACTCATGTTGCAACCATCATAGTCACTGTTAGTATAAGCCATCAAATCAAAGGAAGAGTTCTTTGGATACCAAATTCCCAAGTCTGGTTTTCCTTTCAAGTATCTGAAAATTCTTTTTACTGCTAGCATATGTGACACCTTGGGGTTAGCTTGAAATCTTGCACAGACACACACAACAAACATAATATCTGGCCTAGATGCTGTAAGATACATCAATGATCCTATCTTGGCCCTATATTCATGCTGGTCTACTGGCTCCCCCTTTTCATCAGGTACTATTTTCTCATGTGTGTCCATTGGTGTTGACAATGTCTTGAAGTCTTGGCACCTGAACTTGGTGAGAATCTCTTGAACATATTTTGATTGATTGATGAAAATTCCATCTGCCTTCTGTTGCACTTGCAGTCCAAGGAAGAAATTCATTTCTCCCATTGAGCTCATTTGGTATTTGGACTTCATTACTTGCTCAAATTCCTTGCACATTTGTTCATTTGTTGAGCCAAAAATGATGTCATCCACATACACTTGCGGCAGTAGCAAATATTTTCCTTTTCTTTTGTAAAACAAAGTCTTGACAATGGCCCCTCTGCAGAAACCATGTTTTAACAGATGGTTAGACAACTCATCATACCAGGCTCTTGGTGCCTGATGTAGTCCATAAAGTGCCTTGCTGAGCTTGTAGATTTTGTTTGGATGAATTGGATCTTTAAATCCAAAAGGTTGAGTGACATAAACTTCTTCATCTATCTTTCCATTCAGAAATGCAGATTTTACATCAAGCTGATAGACTTTAATGTTCATTGATGCTGCATATGCTAGAAAAATCCTGATAGCCTCTAGTCTTGCAACAAGAGCAAATACCTCTTCAAAATCTACTCCTTCTTCTTGTAGACACCCTAGAGCCACCAATCTAGCTTTGTTCTTAATCACTATCCCCCTTTCATCCTTCTTGTTTCTAAAGACATATTTTGTATCAATTGCATACTTGCCTCTGGGCTTGTCCACTAAGTCCCACACATGTAAATCTCTGAACTGAGCTAATTCCTCCTGCATAGCTTCCACCCAGCTGTTGTCCATTAAAGCTTGATTGATATTCTTTGGTTCAATTTGGGATAGGAAACAGGCATACAGGCAAATATTTGCTCTTTCAGATGCACTTCTGGTAACTCTTTCATGTAGATCTCCAATTATGTTCTCTACAGGGTGATTTCTTTCTACAGAGGTAGTTTGAACAACTGGTGGTACACACACTTCTTCTTCTATATTTGTCATATTCATCTTAGCAGATTCATCATCAGATATGTCTTGATTTTCAGTAGAGTTTTGAACATCATTGAGTTTTGATGTAGATGCCTCATTTCCTCCTAGCTGCAATGAGTCAAACAGGGTCTGCAACTGATACATTTCTTCAGTCTGAGAGGATTGTTGACTTTGGATGGGCTCACTTTCAATAACACTTGGACCTACATTTGAGATTTCAACTCCAGCCTCTTGTCCAACTCTCTCTGCTTCATCTTCTTCTTGGATGTTTCTACCAAAGTCAAAACCATTTGCTTCAGGAGCAACTGAGGTCCATAGTTAGTTCAGATCAACTTGTTTTGCCTTTTTCTTTTTCTTCAAAGCTGGTTCTGTACATACTATTATCCATGTCTTCACTATAGATTTTAAATGATTTGATCATTTTCTCAAGATCAAATAGCCATTTTGGACCATCAGTATTGTTGAACTGGTTTTCATTAAAGATTATGTCAGATGATTCAATGACCACCATGTGCTCTTTCACATACACTCTATAAGCTTTTGAATGAGATGAATAGCCCACAAAGAAACATTCCAGTGATTTGGACTGGAATTTGTTCAAGTAGTCCTTTGTGTTCAAGAGTGACCATTTACATCCAAAAGGCTTCAAGAACTTCACATAAGGCTTTCTCTTGTAGAGGATTTCATATGGTGTTTTGTTTTGAGCCTTGTTAAGTAGAACCCTGTTCTGCACATAACATGCAGTGTTTATTGCTTCTGCCCAGAAGGTAACTAGAAGGTTGGCATCAGCAATCATGGTTCTTGCAGCTTCAATTAAAGTTCTATTTCTCCTTTCTGCAACACCATTTTGTTCATGGGTTCTAGGAGCACTGTACTGCTGGAAAATACCCTTAGAAGTGCATAATCGCTCATCGTGTCATTCTTGAATTCTGACCCATTGTCACTTCTAATTACCTTCACTTTCCTGTCAAGTTGATTTTCCATCTTGAGTACACAGGATTTGATTAGGTTTGGGGTTTCATCCTTGTTGCTCATGAAATATACCCAAGTGAATCTTGAAAAATCATCAGTTATCACTAGGCAGTATCTCTTCTTTCCAACACTTGGAACACTCACTGGACCAAACAAGTCCATGTGAAGTAATTCCAAGACCTCATCTATTGTGTTTATCAGTTTGCTCTTGTGTAAGGATTTGTGTTGTTTTCCTTTTTGGCAAGATGTGCATTTTTCTTCTAGCTTGAACTCTCTTGTGGGAAGGCCAACAACATGTTCACCTTTCACTAGTTTGTTCATGTTCTTCAAATTTACATGACACATCTTCTTATGCCATAGCACTGTTTCATTTTCAGTTGCCTTTGACACAAAGCATGAACCACCTCTTGAAGTTGCAGTATTCATTCTCAGTTCATAGAGGTTGACGTTTCTTGGAGCCATCATCATAATCATTTCGGTTGGAATCACAAACTCTGGCTTCAAAATCAGGCAATGTTCATCATTGAAGGCAACCTTGTATCCCTTGTCACATACTTGAGAAATGCTCAGCAAATTGTACTGTAGTCCTTCAACATGTATAAAATTCTCAAAGGATACTTTGCCATTTGTGAGTGTTCCCTTCCCAACAATTTTTCCTCCATTTTCATCACTCCCAAATGCAACTGGTCCCTCATACTTCTTCCCAT
Source organism: Bidens hawaiensis (assembly GCF_021521415.1). Taxonomy (NCBI): domain Eukaryota; kingdom Viridiplantae; phylum Streptophyta; class Magnoliopsida; order Asterales; family Asteraceae; genus Bidens; species Bidens hawaiensis. The sequence goes on from NW_027496506.1 coordinate 35,630, forward strand.
AAATAAGCAATGTAGACTTGTCACAAGTCATGTGCCTTGAACATCCACTGTCCATATACCATAGATCATTGCTACTCATGGACTGTTCCTGCACACACACAAAAGGAATCAGTTTGATTGTGAGTTACAAACTCCATCAGTTTGTAATTCAGAGATAGTGGAGGATGCATCAGAAGTTGGGATTGGAACAGGTGGTGGATCTTCATACACTACTTCACAATCCTCATCAGTGTCGGTCTCTGATCCAAGGTACACATCAGACACTTTAATGCTGCTATCAACTTCCTCAATCACCTTTTCCTTCCCTTCTTCTACTTCTTTCTTTGTCTTCCACTTGAATTCTCTTGGTTCAAATCCTTGTTTTAACAGAAACTTCTCATCACCATTCAGAACACCTGGTCTCCTCTTAGCTTTCTCTTCATTTGGTGACCTTCTGTTCTTGTCTGTTGTTTTTAGGATTTGGTCATTTTCTTTGATCTTCAAAATTATTTTGAGCCTTTGTTCCAACATAGGCTGATGGTTCTTATCTTCAGATGGGTTTTTATTTCCATTCAAGTAGCTCTCATACATTTATTTGTAGCTTTTCATGTCATAGCCACTAACCACATCTGGAATTTCAAAGATATCCTCAAGAATCCAGCAAGAGTCAGTGTGATGCCCATAAGCATCACATTTCTTGCAAAATACTTTAGAAAAGCTTCCCAAATCTTCAAGAAGTTTCTTGTCCTTGATCTTGTCACTTGGTTTAGGGAAGTCAAATCCTAAAGATGTCATTGGAATCAAAGTGCTTGAAAAATCCATCTTGATTGGCTTGCTAAGATCAATTGCTTGTGGATATTTTCTTTGACAAAAACAATTTTCTTCAGCTTGGATGGCATTGTTGAAGAACCCCCCTCTTGTTCTTTTGGATATCTTCTTCTTGGAGCATTATCCACATCACCAACATCAAATAATTCATGATTAGAAAAGACTGGGTAGATTGGTGGATTACTCTGATCATAAGAGGATTTAATTGATTGTTCTGTTTTCTTCTTGATGACTGGCTTTGATTCTGATCTCTTCTTGATGACTGGCTGTGGTCTAGCACATATATCAAATGGAACATGCTCTCTTCTCATTCTCTCGTGGTGCTTTCTTACCTTTGATGTCATAGGAGGCATAAGAGGAATTTTGTCACTTTTCTTCTTATTTGTTCTTTTCTTCTTCTTCTCCTTTGATGACTTAGAGCTTCCACAGCTACAGTTGCTTTCTTCATTGGGGTATTCACTCCACTTCTTTTTCTCTCCTTGAGGCTGTTCATCAATCACAGTTTCTGACTTATCAGTCTGTTTCATCACAAATTCTCCATCCTGATCTACAATCACATCATCATACTGCTTGATAAATTCAGGTTTATCATCAAAAACATTTTTGAACTGTTTGAGATACTCACTTCTGCTCTCTTTATCAAATTTCAAAGGGTAACTTTCACAGAAAGGTGGTGGTACCTTCTTGTACTTCTCTTCCTCTGTCATTTTGTCAACATGATCGATAATGTTTCCTATAGAGACAAGGTTTTTCAAAAACTCCATTTCAATCAACAACTCTGCATTCTTGAGTTTTTCTTCAGCAAATATCTCCTTTAGTCCTTTTATCTCAATTCTCATTCTGGATTGAGCTTGATATGATACCATGCAATCATCCTCCAATCCCTTGATTTGATTTTCATATGTAGCCTCACTAGCCTTATACACATTCAGGAATACATCCTTCCTTCCACATTCAGTTTTCCATTTTCCAACCTCCTTATTTAATTCATCAATTGTAGCAAGAAGATCATAAACAGAAGTATCAGAATGTACCTGAGTGTTGGAAGATTCAGCCTTATCATGAATTTTGGCCATGAATGCAACATTTGCTTTCTCCACCTCTGCAGCATGATTACTCCAGTCAAACTCTCCATCCTGAGCCACCCTTGTAACAGCTACATTCCCTTGATCCCTTTGCTGGTTCACACCATTTTGAGATGATCTGTTTTGATTTGTGTAAACCTGCATCTGATTATTTCTCTAAGGTTGAAAGGTTTGTTGCTGGTTTCTGTTTTGGTGTTGATATGGGTTCTGGTTGGGGATTTGAGTTCTTAGTTGCTGGAAGTTCTGATTCTGGTTTTAATAGAATTGGTTCTGATTTACTTGATTGCCAATTTGCTGGAAAATGTATTTACCACTTTGGTGCTTTTTACAAAATATTTACCAAACTAGTGTTGGTAGAAAAAAGTATTTTCCATTTTGGTGTTTTTCATATATTTTATTCACCCTTTACTTTTAAATCTAGTTTTTCTATTAGTTAATATATTATTTATTTTTGTTTTATATTTCTTATAAATTTTTATCCAATAAATCCAATAACTTATTTTTTATATTTTTATCAATCAACATTGTCAGGACCGTCCGTCGGGTGAAACCCTAGCAAAGGTTCGACAAGAACACACCGACTCGAGTACTCAAAGACCGATTGAATATCCCGGCGGAATCAGGATATCCAATGATTGAGAATGAAGGATTGTGAATAAATATCAAACACAAAACAGTAAATGATAATCAGTAAAGGCTTATTTAGAGACAAAGATTCACTAAATTTAATGATACATCAAAGGAACAGTGAATGGAATGTCTAGGGTTTTGTGTGACGGCGGCGGCTCTTGTACGATGAACAAAATGGAATGTTTTCGTAATCAGTGCGTGCCAGCCTCTGTCTCCAAAAAATCCGTACCCTAAAAGTACCCTAGGACGTCAATTTATAGCCTCTGATATTCCTTCTATAAGTCCTAGTCATTACATAATGAAAGATAAATCTAATACAAGTGTTACAGTCCTCGAGTAAGGTACATACCTTGCTAGAGCAAACTTCCTATACTAGGTGTGCTCGGTGAATGTCCTCGAGCAAACTTTACTTGGAATATATTCTCTTTCGAAGAATACATATTCCCTTTGAGTAAGCTTCATTCCTCTTGACTTGTCCATGCTTTGCTCGAACTAGTCCATCGAGCAAGCTCATTCTTCTTGATGTCTTCAGCTTTTCTTATTCAGCAATCTTTAGCATGCTTGGATGTAAATCTTGCTCAGTAACTGAACTGTGCTCGAAGTCTTTGCTTTGATTCACGTGACATCCTCTTATTGCATCCATGCTCGTCCCCATGTGCTCGATCATCCTGTGCTCGTAACACTTGGCTAGAACTTGTATGATCAAGCTGTTTGCTCGATTGGCAATCCATGCTCGATAGAAGAATACTCTTGCTCGTTGAAGTGTAGCTTGCTCGAAGCCTTTAACACTTAGAAGAATCAACCATTTAAGGTGCAGAACCTTGCTCGAAGTAGTAAAAACCATGCTCGATCGTCTGAGCTTGCTCGAATTCCATACTTAGCCGTTTCTGAGGAGGTTGAGAAGATTCCAATTTTCCTTGTAGAAAATCCAACCCAACAAACATTTTCTTATTATTTACTAACTCGTTCTAAATATTTTCTTTTGATTTTTTTCTCTCAAATATATGCATTTTTTTTGTCTCTTTGTTTAATTATATTCATTTTACGAATCAACATATTTTTTACTTTCCATTTTGATTTGGTTAATCTATTATCTAATTTTATATCATATTTCTTATATATTTTTATGTCCAATCAATCCAAAATGTTTTTTTATTATTTTTCTTAATCGTTAACATTTATATATTTTTGCTAACTCGTTCTAAATCTTTTCTTGTAATTAAAAAAGAAAACGTGCAATTAAATTTGACCCGCTTAAATGTTCATATAGAAGAAAAAACACCAACAAAAGTTGGTAAAACCCATACGCTGGTAAAACACATGCGTTGCAGCGATTATTCGATGAGAATTCGGTTAGTATCGGCTATGTTCGTTACATTGCTGGAACTAAACCTAAAAATAAATTCGTAGAACTATCATATTTAATATTAAAAAGATCGCTAAAGCCCGGGCGTTGATAACAACCAGGAGTCGTGGCGGCTATTCAACGCGAATTTGGTCAGTATGATCCAGGTTTGTTAAGGTATCGGATCTAAACCAAAAATAAAAACTTGTAATACGCAGATATTTAAAACAAAATAAAAAAACAATTTAAATCGGTAAAACCCGGGCATTGGTAAAACGCAGACATTATGATATTTAACCAAAATTCGATCAATATCGATTAGGTTCGCTACGGTACAAAACTAAACCCAAATAAAATTCGTAAAATGAATATATTTAAACGGAACGACAAAAAAATAGTTGAAGACAAAAAAAAATCAAATGAAAAATAAAAAAAAAAAAAGATTTAGAACGAGTTACTAACAAAAATAAGAAAACGTTGATTGATAAAAAAATATTAAAAAGTAGAAATATTAAATTTAAAAGTAAAAGGTGAATACAAAATAAGTGGAAAACACCAAAATGGTCAAATACTTTTTTCCACCAACACTAATTTGGTAAATATTTTTTAGAGGACACCGAAGTGGTAATTACTTTTTTCATCAACACTAATTCGAGAAAAAATTCAATTTTTATATAAAAAAATGTTTTATTATCTGTAAACCTAAAGTATTAACATGACTTTAAAGCATCAACTACTTCAGGAAGAAATAAAATTGAAATAATTTGACCCTTTCTTCTTAAAATATGAACTAGGTGAAATTTTCCAGCCGCCGTTTCGGACCATAATATATTGTAATATTGGATATGTTTCTTTTCCAGCAGGACAAGCATCGCATTCACACTCGGTAGTTGTATGCATCTGTCACTTTTAAGTAGACACGCCATTCTCTTGGCTTGTAATCGAATGGCTTGGCGAATGAGAGTCTATTCACCGGAGATTGTCAGCGAATGACAGTGGTCGATCTACACCATAATCTCACGGGTAACATTCAAAAAAAAAAATTTGCCATACTTTATACAATGAAAACGAATTTTTTTTTACCGTATTTCATACAATAACCGAATTTTTTACGATATTTCGTACAATAGTATTTGTTTTACTTGCCTTTGGACCGATATCATCATTTTCTTTTAATTTTCGTTTAAAAGATTGCTAATAAGGTAGCGTTTGGTATGCAGGAATGACAGTAGGAATGAAATGATTCATTACGTGGGAATGAAAAAAATGGTGTTTGGTTGCTCAATGGAATGGAATCATCCATTACACATGGAATCCCATTCCATCAAAACCATTCATTCCCACCCCTTTTTTTTTCATTCCATTCCTACTTCACCTTACTTTTTCAACAACACTACCATCTAACAACCACCACCACCACCACTACCATTGGCAACACCACCAACTCCGTCGACACCACCACCGCCGCTGCCACCGTCGCCGCCACCACCATTTTCGTCGCCGGAGCTACCACCGTCGCCATTGTAAGTTTTTTTTTGGGTTAAAAAATATTTTGAGATATGAGTGTTTTTATTATTTCTATTTCATTTCTACAATTTTTTTGGATTCCAAACAATAAAAATTAATAATTGATTTCATTCCTATAGGTTAACCAAACAAGACAAAGGAATGGTAATGATCCATTTCATTCTCTTATCCATTCCATTCCTTCTCCCATTCCATTCATTCTTCATTCCATTACCTCCAACCAAACATACCCTAAGACTTTGTTGTTTTATCTCCAAGTTTCCTAATTTTAGAAGGGATAAAATTTAAACCATAAATCTATAATCAATTTCAATTTACATATAAACCCTAAATCCCTAATCAATTACAATTTCCAATTTATATTATTCGAATATCCAACAAACCATAATCAATCATTCAATTGCTACCAATGGGATGGTGTTCTATTGCCAGAGGAAAAGCTTTTAAAACACCTGGGTTTGGAGGGGAGGTCTTGTGTTTAAATCCTAAAAACAAACACTAAAAGAAATTCATTGTTAAAAAAATCATTTAATTGCCCATAAACAATTCCAAATTATCAATTTATATAAACAAATAAACAATTACAATTTTAAGTAGAAGAATACCTAAATTAAACAAGTAGAATTCAAATCGTTGACGAGGGAGTGAGGGACTGAAGGAGCACCGAGTGTTGGTTACTTGGTTGCAGCATGCAGGGGGTTGGGGCAGTGTGGGGTGGAAGCTACGACTGAATGAAACTTTGTTTATTGAATGTTGATGTCCAACCTAAAACGAGTGTTTAAGCATAAAGGAAAAACAAAAAAATGGTTTTATTTAGTTTGTGCTTAGATTTAGTTGGGCTTTAATTAGTTTCGGCTTTTAATTTGGTGGGGCTTTAAACAAACAGGGGTAACGTTATATTTTTTCAGGGGTAGGGAAATACGAAAACTGACCAAAACATATAAAATTTGTACTGCCGACGAAAAGTTGAGGGGTAGCAGAGGGTACCCCTAGCTATATGCTAGGTCCACCACTGGCGAATGGCTCTTTGCCTATATAAACCCCTGTAAATTATTTCTAATTAACGAATTTTATTACTGAACTTGCGTCATTACTCTACCAAATTCTCTCTAGAACACACACACTTCACACAGTAACCTAATTCATCAAGCTAACAATATTAAAGAACTTGATCCTTATGAACATGATTCAATTAGCTCGTATATGCTAGACAAATCTGGAATATCAGTTGAATTTTGAATAGATCTAGTAACAGTACATCACTTATTACTTGATCCCCGTGTAGACTACTCCAACGGAGATGAAAGAATTACAGAAACAAGACGAACTATTAGAGAAAGAATTCATAAGACCAAGTTCTTCACCATGGGGAGCTCTGATCCTGTTTGTGTAAAAGAAAGACGGTTCAATGAGAATGTGCATCAACTACCGAGAGCTGAACAAAGTAACGATCAAGAATAGATATCTGCTCCCAAGAATTGATGATATATTCGATTAACTACAAGGAGCGAGTTACTTCTCAAAGATCGATTTACATTCAGGTTATCATCAGTTAAAAGTCTAAGAGGAAGATATTCCAAAGACCGCATTCAAAAACATATACGGACATTTTGAGTTCACAGTTACGCTGTTTGGACTTACTAATGCTTCAGCAGCGTTCATGGATATGATGAATCGGATCGGTAAACCATATTTAGATAAATTTTGTTGTTATATTCATCGACGATATACTTATTTACTCTTAATCGAATGAATATCATCAAAATCATCTCCACTACTATAGCTATTAAGAAACAAGAGATTGTATGCTTGCTTTCCTAACTGTGAGTTTTGGCTTCATGTAATACAATTTCTTACCTACGTTGTGAATTGAGGATGCATGGTATGATCATTATCTTGAGCTATTGCAGGATCTAGTCTTCGATATAGTCAAACACAAATAATTAGGGAACGGTGTGTGTTTGTGTTTGTTTTGAGAGTGTAATTGGATAGAGTAACGGAGTACAAGTTATCAAAATAATCAGATCGTTAATTTAGAATAATTAAAGGACTATATATAGATCCCGACTCATTGGCTAAACATACCTTAGAGGTTGAGTCACATTCGCAATGCCATTCCCTAGAAAATTGACTCTATGCATTAACTCTCATACGCTAACATTCCCTAGTGTATGAGGAAACCAAAAATGTTTCATTCGCTAACATTCCCTAGTGAATGACCTTTACAATATTGAGAAAAAGAGTCCTTTAACTTATAACTAATACCAAAACAGTAAACAAAGATCGAGATGACAATTGATGTATCATCAAACTACCCCTCGTCTCGAGCTTTTTTTGTTTTCATTTGTTGAATCTTGTGGTCTTCCAGTCAGCACCACAATGAATCCCAAATGCAAAACAAGTATATATAGCCCATTGGAATTGCAATGCGAGCACATTATCCTTGTTGTATGCCCATCTGATCAAATTTTTTTAATAAGACATGAATATCAGACTCAGAAAGGTTGACCAGCCACATCGGATCCAAAACTCTTGTGCTAGTACATGAAATGTGAAAAATGCTGAGAGTTAATCCGGACTAGTCATTTGGTTGTGATATGTGGCTCATTCGTTAAAAGCATACATGCAAGGAGGACTCGTTCATTATATTATGCATACAAGGACGCCGCATAGAGAATGGAAGGCATGCATGGATAACGAATGAGATGTCATATAACGAATGAGGCACATATATAAAGAATGTAATGAAAGGATGCTCATTTGTTAGTGTATGGGCATGCAAAGTCAATAAATGAAACTAATGGAACGAATGGGATGCATTAGTTGACGTATGGGCATAACGAATGAGCAACAGGTATAACGAACGAGCAAAGGTAGCAAATAAGTGCATGTAGTATAAATATGTTCACATTTAGTTAGTTAAAGTTGTTCACTTTTAGGAGACACCGAATTGTAACGTTACTCTGTCGAAATTGTAACGAGCTTTAACTATGTGTTCGGTCGTTTTCTTTCACCGATTATTACCGAAACGCACCGAAACAAACACAGTACATTTTGGGTTTCTTAGATCAATATTGTGTTCGTCGATTCTCATCAGGAAAAAAAGTGGAATAAGAGCTTTCGCTTTCGTTGTCCGATTATACGTTTAACCGCTGAATATTGTGCTTAATCATTGCTTTTAACGTTCTCAATTTTGATTCCGTGTGTTCATGTTCATCGGTTTAATTTTTGATTGATACGGATCAAAATCGGTTGATGTTTGATGTTTAGAATAGTTTAGGATTGATGTACGAGTGATTTCATGCTTGAATCTGTGATTAATTTGATGTTCGGTGAAGGATTTAAAGTTTTCGGCCGTGTAACCATTTTTCTGGCGGCCTAACCAATTTTTCCGGCCAAATGTCGTTTTTTCGGTGAAGTTTTCCGATAACTATAACCGGAGAAATTGTTTAAAGTTGTGACATCATCCACATGCAATTCATATCAGTTTGTGTGTTTAATTGGTTGCACGGCAGATTGTTAGAATTTTTCGGGCCGGTAATAACATTTTCCGGCGAATGCATGTATTTCTGGCAAACTGTTTAGGCAGTATCCTCTTGTGTGTTGATTTTCCTTAGTAATTAAATTTTGATGAACTTGATGTGAGACATAACTCAATTTAGTTCCATAACTAGTTTTTGCGTAACTAAGTTTTACCATAATGTCAACTGTAACTGACTTCTCCGGCTAATGGATAATCTCACAATGTAGTCTCCATTTCAATTACGATTAATCTGCATGTTCCGATTTGAGTACGTATCTTGTGTTCACATTATTCGATCGTTCGATATTCATTGTGGTTAGTACATTACGTGTTCCTGTGTCCGTTTTGATTTCGTATCGTTCATATTTGAATTTGGTGTTCGCTTCTCGGTAATGAGTTCGCATTTGTGTCCATGTTCGGTTCTTACATTCGAGTTCTTTGTTCGTATCATTGTGATTCAAGTTCGTTTTTCAGTGTTCGGGTTGATCACGTTTGTTTACACCTTTTTGATTCAAACGCCAATAAACATAAGCACTGTCTTCATGTGCTGAATGTTTGATGTTGTGATGAGTTTGCGAGGATAAGATTGAGCAAGGGTATTTTGGGAAGTTTGTCACGGGGGATATTTGTGGCATTTATGTAAAAGCTAAAGTTTGAAACGAAAAGTTAGAGGCTCGGGTTAGAATTGAGATTGAACGCGTGTGGCGAATTTGGAATTTCTTTGTATATTGGTTGTTTGATTTTTATTAGTCAAATGGGCCAAAACCTATTGATTCGTTGCTGAAATCTTGAAGGATTCTTGGTGTTCCAAACACAAACAGCAGGTTGTCAAGCCAACTTGTATTTTTCTCCTCATGAGATAATGCCCTGTGGCAATTCGTTCCAACATCATTCTCCAACAAAAAAAACGGTTACCTTTTTTGCTATCTAATTGGTCCACTCATAACCTCTAACCGGTTTTCCAGCAACTTGTGGACTGAATTGATCGTGCATGTGTCGTCCGATAATTAACTTGGATTCATAGTTAAATAATAATAATTAATTTTTATAGAAATAATAATTAATTATGTAAAGGGGTACTCTGAAAATATATTACCATCGTTTGATATATATTTTATTCAGACTGATATGCGACTGTCCACGAGTGTTTGCCGCCAATTTTATTATTACTTTGTTAGTTTGTTACACAAACCAATATACTTTACAATAACTTGTGCGATTTTTTATATATATTTTTCTGCATTTTAAATTATAAAAGCAGCGATAACTTATAAAGCAAAAGTTGATTCAAACATGCCTACAACATTGCAGCTAAATGGGGCGGTACCTAAGTCATTTTGCATCGTGTCGAGTTTACACATGTCAGCATATTAGAAATCATGTGGGGAAAGAAGTATAGAAAATAGACAGAAAGAATTCCTGTTAATTAGACGTTTGATATATATTTTATTCAGACTGATATGTGAATTACTGTATACGTCCCCATGTTTTATGGGCAGGTTTTTAATCCTTCAAACTTAAAATGAACTTAACGAGTCGTGTTGTTTTCTAGGCGGGACAAATTGCGTCCCTCCATCATCACCTACGCCCAAATAAAACTGAAATGGCTATTATATCCTTTTATAATATTCTAATTGCATCTCTATCATTTTCAGGCATTGCTGTTTGTGTGCCTCCGTCTTCATCACCTCCACCACCACCTTCACCACTTCCATCTCTATAACCTCAACCTCAAAATGAATTACCATATGATCTTCACTTCCCATCACACTCCGCCTTGCATCCGTTTTCGTTTCTGATGAATAACCATTAGCTGCACTGAACACCACCCCCACACACCACTAACACCATACCCACGACCTCTATTATGCCATTGAACCATAAAAACACCTGATCACACCTGAGCTGGCTTATCTACTTGCTATTTCCTTTCTTCGGATCTCTCTGAAGCATCGGTACTTAACCCGTCATTTTTTCTCTTAGGTGTTTCATATTCGTCATTAAAAATCAATTAGTAGTATGGAGGTAAAGGATTTGATCATAAACATCTCCTAGCTCACTACAAGAAAAATGATTATGAGTGGCGCCACTATTAGCGGCGACACCATCATTAGCGGCGACATTTGGTGATCCGCATTTTTTTAATCTTGGCCGTTGATAAATGATTTGATCCAACGGCTGGGGTTTTGTTTTACTACCGTCGCCGCTAATAGTGTTAGCGGGAAAACAAAACCTTCTTCCCTCTCTTTTTGCAGCCGGCCTCCACACCTCTCTTCTCTCCCACTCCCTCTCTTCTCTCCGTCATCTCCATTCCAACACTACCACCACTCCGTTGTACCCAAACCCTCGGGGTCGTCTCCACTCGTCGACTCCATTTCGGTATGTTTTATTTCACTTTCCGACCTCTTAGGTATGTTTTATATCTCACTTTTCTTGTTTGTTTTGTGATTGAGGTCACCTCGGACGTTGCCCACCACTCCGGCCACCACGCCGGCCACCACTCCGTGCACCAGTTCAAAGCAACCACCCCGCCGGCCACAACTCCGACGCTGCCACCACTCCGACGCTACCACCACTTCTCGCCACCACTCCGACACCGGAAAATGTATGTTTTAATCTTTGTTTATTTATATTTTGAGATTGTTTATTTTATAAATAGCCAAGTGAGCAGATCTGTTTATTTTAACATGTTAATTAGGACTTATTTTTGTGTTTGAACAATGGTGTTAATTAGGACTGATATGTGGTGTTAATTAGTAGGGTGTTCACGGTTTGGTTTCACGGTTGTTGTTGTTTTTTTTTGTTAACTTTTGGTCGGTCGGTTATATATATACATTTTTTTAGCTTGTAACTGCTCAAAATGGTTTTGGTTTAGAATGGGTTGTATATTTGGTTTTTGCTTTGGTGCGTCAAATGGCTTTGTAGCTACAGTTAGTTAGAATGCCTTAAAATTTAATCGTTTGGTTTGGTTCAGTTCGGTTTTGAAATTTAATGGTTCGGTTTCGGTTTCGATTTTTATAATAAAAAACCGTGATTAACGGTTTGGTTCACGGTTTACTTATTATTTAAATATTATTCAAAAATTATTATTTTATTATTCAAATATTATTTTATAAACAATGGTGCCGATTATTTAAAGTTTACTTATTATTCAAGTATTCAAAGTTTACTTATAATTTTATTATTCAAATATTACTAGTGTAATGAAATTATTATAAAAAAATAGAAGATTAAACCGACTCATTTTAATCATCACGAACTTAGAATACCCGCCCAAAATTGATTTAGAAATCAATTTTGGGTTGTCCCCGTTTTGGGACTGCCTTTTGAATACTTTATCTTATTTAGAATATGAATGTGTATTACATGATTGTTCATTTAAGAAAGATTTGGTTGTCATTTTCTTTTTGCTCCTCGGGTATATATATATATATACACACTTGGGAGCTAAGGGGAAATGCTGCCGAATTTTTCTTAAACAAACAATCGTGTAAATACATTTTCATATATGAGATAAAGTATTCAAAAGGTGGGTTTAGCAGCCTACCCTTGTAAATACTTAATCGGTCGTCCAAACAATCTTCCAATATTTTCCCGTAGCTTGAAACCCTAAATTATGTTTCAGTTGTATGATCATGTCCGCCGATAAAAATTGGATTACCAATCCAAGCATTAGATCAACTGAGTATCAGCAAGGACTCCAGTCTTTTATCGAGATGTGCAAAAACCAAGTTTATAGCAGAGGCTTTGTAAGATGTGCGTGTTCAAAATGTCAGAATTCTTTAGTAATACCTTACAAAACTATGAAAGGTCATATGCGTGCATATGGATTTTGTCTGACGTACACTGAGTGGATCTATCATAGCGAAAGTTTAATTCCTCCAGTTGTGATTGTAGACGAGATTACGCCAACTAACGATATGGCCGACGTTATCGAAGACGTTATGAATGAGCGTAGGGAAAAGAATACCAACGTTGATGATAGGGACTCGGGTTCAGACAGTAGCGATGTCCGTGATGATTTTGAAGAGTTGTTAAAGGAAGCCCATTCAGAATTATATCCTGGTTGTACCAAGTTTTCTGCCCTCGACTTTTTAGCAAAGCTTATGCATATAAAGGTGAAAAACAAATGGACTAATAGTTTGCTTGATGAGCTCTTCGAGCTGTTGCAATCTTCACATCCAGAAGGCAACAAGATTCCCGCTTCGCATTATGAAGCAAAAAAGACATTAAAGAAGATTGGCATGGGGTATGAGTAGATAGATGTGTACAAAAATGACTGTGCTCTTTTCTGGGCAGAACACCAATCGTTGCAGAATTATCCTGTTTGTAATGAGAGTCGGTGGGTTGATACAAAAACAAAGGGCAAAAAGGTACCTCACAAGGTGTTACGATACTTTCCTTTGACCCCCAGACTAAGACGTTTGTATTGTTCGAGGCATACGGCAAAAGAAATGATATGGCATAGTACCAGACGATCAGAATATGGTACGATGCGTCATCCTGTCGATGGATCTTCATGGAAAGAATTTGATAAAAAGTACCTTAATTTCTCGAGGGAACCCCGAAATGTTCGCCTAGGGCTTGCAGCTGATGGTTTCAATCCGTTTGGTAACATGTCTTTAGCTCATAGCAAGTGGCCAGTTGTACTCACCACATACAATTTGCCTCCATGGCTATGCATGAAAGAGTCCTCATTCATGTTATCCTTGCTAATTCCTGGCCCAAAATCACCCGGAGAGGACATGGACGTTTTCCTTAAGCCCTTGGTGTGCGAGCTTAAGCATTTGTGGCAAGAAGGCGTACGTACTAAAGACGCGGCGACAAACACATGCTTCACAATGAAGGCGGTGCTATTATGGACCATAAACAACTTTCCAGCTTGTAGTAGTCTATCTAGTTGGAGTGGGCAGGGCTACAAGGCATGCCCGACTTGTAATGAAGACACTCCTTCAATGTATGTAACAAATAAAGTCGTATATGTTGGTCACCGCCGATTCTTACATGCTAACCATGCGTGGAGAAAAAGTTTGGACTTTAACGGCGAGCCCGAGACAAGATCCCCTCCGAAACAATTTAGTGCTGCTTACATAAAAGATCAACTCAGTCGTCTACTCTATCGTGTACCGGGCAAGCATCCTGATTTTGGAGGTGTTAAGAGAAAGCGAGAGGATTTCAAGTTGAACTGGAACAAACGAAGCATATTTTTTGAACTTGAGTATTGGTCTTCTCTCCAGCTGAAGCACAACTTAGATGTAATGCATATCGAAAAAATGTGTGCGATAGTTTACTGGGTACTCTTCTAATGAACGATGAAACCAGAGACACGGAAAATGCACGAGTTGACTTGAAAAATCTAAATATTAGAAGAACACAATGGTTGGAACGAAAGGGTAACAAGTTTTATAGGCCCCACCCAAAATACTCATTAAAGGTTGGTGATCGAAAGCTTTTCTGTCAATTTATAAAAGATGTTAAACTGCCGGATGGGTTTCGATCTAATATCAGTAAGAGAGTCACAGATAACAACTCTAACATTACTGGGTTGAAATCTCATGGTTGTCATATTCTCATGCAACGCTTGTTACCGATTGGTGTTCGAGGGTTTTTGACCAAAGATATTTATACGCCTATAGTAGACCTTTGCACGTTCTTTAAGCAGCTTTGTTCAAGAACACTATTGGTAGATGATATGAAGAAAGCAAAGAAAGCCATTCTTTTGATATTGTGCAAGTTAGAGTTGATATATCCTCCAGCGTCTTTTGACATTATGGTTCATTTAGTTTTGCATTTACCAGATGAAGCACTTCGTGGAGGTCCAATCTGTATGAGATGGATGTATCCGTTTGAAAGGTATATGAAAAAACTAAAACACTATGTCAGAAACAAGGCAAGGCCAGAAGGTTCTATAGCTGAAGGTTATGTTGCTGAAGAGGCTCTATCATTTTGTTCAATGTATCTTCGAGATGTTCAAACTCGGTTCAATCGCCCCGACAGAAACGAAGATGCTGTTGTCGAAAAAACTAAGTTGTGGGCGTTTGAGTCTAAATTTCGCCCGGCTAGCGCAAAGAAGATCAAATATCTTACTATCATTGAGAAGCTCAATTTCGAATGGTTTGTCCTCGATAGCTGCCAAGAAGTTAGGGACTATATGAAGTAAGTGCTCATCTCTTTAACTTTTTATAATCTCTTAAGTATTTTCTCTTTCCTTATTGGGTCTATATTTTTGTCATCGACTTAGTGAATTCAAATATGAACATCCCCAAGATGACGTTAAAACTAAATTTCTGAAGTGGTTTCTCGAGAAAGTAATCCATATAATCTGTTAGGTATTTCCCTTTACATTTAGTTATACATTTACCTGATGAAGTAATACATTATTCTATATTTGTTAGTTATATTCGATGAAAGTACAAAATTCTCCTGAATTCCACCCAGAGTTGTATGCTCTTTCAATGCGTGCGGAAATAAATGCCTTTACTTACAGTGCTTGCATAGTCAACGGTGTTCGGTTTATTGTGCGTGGTCGTGACGTAGAACGAACAACGCAAAACTCCGGGGTTCTAGCAGAAGGAGTGAACCATGAGAAATACTATGGCCAAGTAGAAGAGATCATTGAGTTGTGTTATGGAAATGGGTATTCAACTGTCCTATTTCGGTGCAAGTGGTTTGGTACTCGAAGGGGTGTTAGACATGATAATAATATCACCAGTATCAACACAGAGCATGAATGGGACAAAGAAGATCAATTCATATTTGCTTCGCAAGTCAAACAAGTGTTTTACATTCAAGAATCTTGTCGAGGAAACCAAAATAATAACCACCGATGGGTTGTCGAGAATGTTAATCATCGAAAAATTTGGGATCTACCTACATTAAACGATGGCCGCGTTGAAAATGCTCAAAATGTTGACAGTGACTTAGTAGAAGATCTTGACGTTGTTCATAACAATTCTTCATCTAATTGTTTACTTTCCATTGACTTTACTCAATACTTGTTAAACACGTCTTCTCATGTCACTGTGAGTGAGAAGGCAAGTGAAGTTAATCCGCCAACGGTTACCGCTAATACATTGTCTGATGACGAGAGTGATAATGACGAGGATGATTTTGAGTACGACACGGAGGGATCGGAGGCAGAGGGATCGGAGGTAGACACTGAAGAATCTGAGGGAGAGTTTGATTAAAATAATAGTTGTAATTTGTATTTGTATGTGGTTATAAGAAAACTTTGTATTTTTATGTAGCAATAGAAAACTTGAATCGTATTATATATTTGTATTGCATATCTTATAACTTTTCAGATAATGGCGGACGTCATGCCTCGAGGACATGCAGCGATGGTGCCGAGGATCCGCCACCTCCAGGTGGTTTTCGGCGAGGTGTTCACGAAGAGGATGGTAAGGGTTACTATAATTTATTTATTTACTATATTTTATTCATTTATTATAAATACATATACTGTTATATTTATACATGTTGTGACTAATAAATTTTAATTGTATTTGTAGCTTTACCACCTCGATGTAAGGGATGAGGTCCTGCCAAAAATAAGAAATTGGCAGCTGCATACAAGAAAAATGGGGGGCCTTTGTCTCTCATATTTGATAAGAGTGCTACATTCATTCTGATTGGTGAGGTTGCCGACATGTTTATTTGCGAAGTGGGAATATACATGGGGAGGAACATCGCCTTTGACAAGGAAAGTTGGGCGAATGTGTCTGAAGCGGAGAAAAATGCTTTGTTCGAGCATCTTGGTGTAAGTGATTTGTTAATTTGAATATTCTTCTTTTAATTATTTGTTTTTTACTTAATTAACTAATTTCTTATAATTGCTTCTAGCGATACTTCAATTAACAAGAGATAGACAAGATCCACAAAAAAATCTGTTAAAGGGTGGCATTGACTTTATGATCTCAAAGCGATATAAAGATAAAAAAAAAAGCAAAACAAAAGGCCATTATAAGGCTGTGGGTGGAAAGGCTAATATATACTGAACAAAGAACAAACCCCTCACGGAGATGAGTGAAGAAAACTGGAAGAAATCTGTCGACCTTTTCCAGGACATGTCACATGAAAACCGGTCGTCGGTCAACACAGCAAACTGACAAAAGCAGCAATACACAAACCGGGGGGGGGGGGGGGGACGGCATCCTATAGCAGCTGTGGCTACAAAAATGTAATGATTTATATTTTTACACACCCATACAAAAATTATATATATATATTTGTTGTCTGCATATTAATATTTAATGTTGTACAGCGCCTGAACGAGCTCCAAGTTTTTAAGAAAGCTTATTGTCGACGTGATGACACTTTTGATAGTGAGGTGGCGGAGCGTCAATACGTATGTATTTATTAAAGTATATTTTTCACATATATTTATTAAAGTATATTTTTCAAATATATTAATCATCTTTTGTGTTGTTGTAAAATATAGAATGAATTAAGGAGAGAGATCGTGGAGCAAATTGAGCCTAATAGCGAAGGCGAATTTGAAGAAACTGATGAGCTGATTTCAAATGCGGTCGGAATATTTGAAAAGGTGTTGGGTCGTCGACGCGGGTGTACGAGAGGTATCGGGCCTAAACCTTCTATAGCTGCATCTTCGAGTGTCGCGGATCAATGTGATAAGGAGCCGACACCACAACCATTCTTTACACCAGTAAAAATATATATGTATTTTTTATCTTGGTAATTTGGTTTAGGTAATTTTGACCCATACATGTTAGTAATTAATTATTCTTTTTACTTATAGGCTCAACTAGATCGAATTTTTAGCGACCCGGAGTTTCTAGCTCGTATGTCACAACATAATGCTTCGGCCTCATCGAACAAGGTATCAAGGAATCATGATGATCTATTCGACCAAGACGACATGGATGGGGAAGAGTGAGAGCATTTTGGATGATATTTTATCTAGACGATTGTTATGTTTAATACGGTTGTTTTTGTGTTTTATATCTTAACTACTTAGACGATGTTTTATGTTTATGATATATATGCGTATGAAATTTTTTGGATTTGTGTTGTTTTTAAAATCTGGAAATTATCATGAAATGCAGGAAAACGGGTCAGGAAAGGAACCGAAAATAGAGCAGTGCTGGATAGCATGCCTGCTACTATTAGAGGCGACATATGACGCCGCTAAAAACCTGTTTATTAGTGGCGAAATATATTATTAGCTGCGACAACTTATTAGCGACGACAAAGTATTAGCTGCGACTGTCACTTATTAGCGGCGACTTGTGACTATTAGCGACAAATTATCAGCGGCGACATGACGCCGCTAATACTATTAGCGGCGATTTTGGTAACTATTAGCGGCGACATATGTCGCCACTAATACGCAGTTTTCTTGTAGTGGCTAGTCTAATCTGCATTGCATATACGACTTGTCGACTTGCATTCATGTGTTTTTCTTTAAAGGTCGAAGCGTTCTCTTATAACTTGTGTGCTTAAGAACAAAGGACCTTAAAATATCAAATAATCAGATTTAATTTTGTAATTATATAATTTAAATTTATAGCACACTTCAGCAAATTCCAAATATTATATAACTAGCGTTTTCATCCGGCGCGTTGCACCTGGGCAGGTTAGTAAAACCGTGTGGTGATGGAACTCAAACATCATTGGTCTCGGACGCTGAGGCGGTAAGTCAATGCGAATTTTGTTGGTTTCGGATACGTGCGTTATGGTATCATAACTAAAACAAAAAATAACACAAAGAAAATAAAATTTGAGGTATATCAATAGGGTGGCGTCGGTCGGTAAAACTCAAGCATTGGTAAAACCAGAGCGCTGTCAGTCCTAGGATTTAATCTACGCAAATTTGGCCGGTCTCCGGCATGTTTGTTACGGTACCATAACCAAAACACAGCAAAACAAAAAAGTAAAAACAAGCTTGTCTTTCGGTAGGTTTTCGTTATGTTTGTTAGGGACGGAACTAAAACAAAATGCAGAGAGTAACCATGAATTAAGTCGGTTTCCGTCACGTTCTTTACGGTACCTAATTAAAAAAATAAAAAAACAAAATTGGAATTTGGTTGATGTACTAGAAAAAAAACAATATGTTGTCGACCACTAAGGTGCTGCCAAGTAGCTTAATCAGGTACTTGCGGCAGCAAATTTGTGTTTTATTATATACTAATAGCTCACCAGGCGCACAAGTCGCTTAAAACGGCTAAAAATCGTGTTTATAAAAGTACTGGGACTAATTTTGCCAAAAATGAATATTGGGAAACCCCCTAACCACGCCGCGTCACGCGTGGAAAGAGCCTCATGTAGGCCACGTGACGTGGGCAACTATTTGTATCAATTTGTGTTTTTGTTTGACTCGCTTATTTGTTATTAATGCTAAATCAAGCCTATTTTGACTTAATTAGCGAAACTTAAGCCCCAAGATAAGTCCTATAATGTTATAACAGGTATAAACTCATTTTCTGGTTGTTAAAGTCGAAACCCTAAGTTAATTGACCCGATTTTGTCATAATAAGCTTATTCGGTTTTCTTAAACAAACTATTTCCTAATAAACGAATGTAGTATGTTCTCATGGTGTTTTTTTCAAGAATTTCATTATATGGTTTGACTTTGATGCTTCAAGACCCTTTGACTCGTGATTTCTCATTGTTTCATAATCTTTCCGGGTAAGTTGTCTTTATGAAAAACGTTTGTTTTTTATCCAACAAACAAAAGGCCTCAATTATTTTTACAGATTGATTGGGTAGGTTTTGTCAGTCAATTGCTCTCCGGCCGTTTAGGGTTATAAAAGTCATATTTAATGGTCTTTAATTACTATATCTTCTGATCGGAATTAGCTTCCGAGCCAGAAGAGTTTTATGTTTTTTTTTAATATTTTGAGTGTACCATCATAACCCGAATCCTGATTCAAAATTTAGATTCTGAACAGTACCAACTCGCTTTAACATTAAATATTTCATATCTTGAATTTTACACATCCGTTTGATCTGATTCTAGCGGCTATGTTCTAGTTTTGAATTATAGTTTAATGTCTCAAAGTTCCAAGTCATTTCATGTTGGATGATTCGTCATGTTAAAGGATCGGGACACGCTTATAATTTATATTTTATGGTTTAGTTCACCAATCATTAAAGTGAGTAATCACTCCCTTGTTTTAACGATTTTAAAACCATTTTGGAGACTTTATGCATATCATATCATATTAATTATTATCTCAATTCATTTACTTCATTTAAACTAGCAAATCATGGCTTGTTTTGATAAACGATTAAATGTTTCTTGCTTATTTGCCTACTTGTTTATTTTATCTCATTCGTAGAGGTCCATCACAATATATCTCAGTTAGTATGATCATACGCGTATAGTAGCAAAATCTCGATTCACAAGGAAATGGTCAACCAACACCAATATTTGTATTTCTTTTGTCTTGGTAGCCAAATACCAATTAGCAAGACAATGGTCAAACGACACCAATTATTTGCTCATTATTTAACTGTTGATACTCAGGATATCAATTTGCAGTCGTTTTCACATATACTTTAGTTAGTGTCAAAAACTAGAGATTACTTATTCAACCTCGTGTTGACAAGTATATCTATTATGAACGCATATTGTAGGTTATCTTATAGTTTGAAGTGAAGGTTGAGGATCACATATAATGGGTAATAAAAGAAAGACAAGATGCTTTTGAATTATTTTTTTGGTTTTAATTGCAATTGCAATTGTTTGAGATGATGTGTACATGTTTGAACTGTTGGTACATGTATGTCAGTAGTTCATAGTCTAACGTTTGTAATCGAGTCTGTAATGTAATTATGTTTTTGATTATGTTTATGTTTTTGTATGTGCGAAGTTGTCAACAAGTTCGCTTAGGCGAACTTGTCAAACAAGCGAAGTTGTCAACAAGTTCGCTCAGGCGAACTTGTTGAACAAGCGAAGTTATAGACAACTTCGCCTGAGGCGAAGTTGTCGTGCTTATTTAAACTGTTCACCGTAACAGTTTAGAGAGTTACTTAAGGTTAGCCGTTTTGAGCGAGTTTCAGGGTGAGATCATTTCACGTGTTTTAGAGTCTGTAATAGTGACCTCGAGTTACGTGTTCGGTTATCAATATAACGTGTTCGTTCATTGCTCGTGTGTTTGATTTATACATATTCTGCACTCGTATCTACCTACGCAGGGATTCCGCACCTGCGAAGATAGCAACATCCCGTGTACGATCCTTCCCGGAACCTACAATTGGTATCAGAGCCATCGGCTCGATTGTGAGGTTCGGGATTTCACGCGGGTGTAGAAAACGTCTCGTTTGACCTATTCGCGGGACGTGTTTTTATTGGGATTGTGTTTTACTCGTGTTTGACAGTCATTTGCAAGCCATAACATCGATCGGAAACTGCTAGATTGACGAAATCAGATCTGAACAGTTTCCTTGTTCATCGGGCGAAGTTACCGTTCTTCAGGCGAAGTTGCCGTCACTGGAAGTAGGGTTTCGGCGAAGATATAAGGATTAAGCGAAGTTAACCACAACTTCGCCTACCTCCTAAGTTCGCCTAAGCGAAGTTATCCTCAACTTCGCTTACCTCCCAAGTTCGCTTACCTCCTAAGTTCGCTCATCCTAAGCGAAGTTATTCTTAACTTCGCCCAGTCAAGCGAATTTAAGGCCCAGCGAAGTTACACTTTCCAGCGAAGTTAACTTTCAAGCGAAGTTATTCTTAACTTCGCCTACTGTACTGTTTGGAAGATTTTTTTTTAATTTTCGGGTTTTCGGGTTTTCGCAAAGATGTCGTCAATTAACATCTCCGATTTAGTCAAGATGGAAGTAGAAGCGGGGTCAGCCACTAAGGCCCCGAGGTTGATGAAAGGAACTGACTTCGTGGCATGGAAGGACAGATTCATCCAATACATTAAATATCAGGATGCAAAAATGTGGGTTTGCATCCAGGATGGATATATCCCTCCAACTATGCAATACGAAGGTCGTGATGTGGTTAAGAAGTATAGCAAAATGGAGGACGAAGAAAAGAGAATGTATGAGGCCGAAAGCAAGGCCCATGCTGCTATAACAATGGCACTTCCTCAAGAGGTTCTCCATACGTTCCGAAAGTACACTTCTGCGAGAGAGCTTTGGGATGCTCTTGAAAATAGATCCGAGGGGAACGTGGGTATCCGTGCATCAAAGATCAAACTTTTAAAGACCCAGTTCTCCGTTTTCAAATATTTGAAGAACGAATCACTGGATGATATTATCACCAGATACTATCATCTAATGACAGAGCTTAACAATTATTCGATTGCTTACCGAGAAGAAGAGATCGTTGAAAAGCTTCTCGATGCTCTCCCACCGAAGTGGGAAATGTACACCGTTCTTATGAGGGAAGACAGAGACTTTCCTAATTATGATTTGGAAACGGCAGTAAACAAGCTCAGAACTTATGAGCTTAATATGGTTCGAAAAGAAACACCAACAGATCAGATACAAGACCCTGGTATGTATGGTGCAAAAGTTAACTCAGGCTCAAGTTCGAGGCCTGAATCAGCTGCTTATTACTCAAAAGGGGAGTCAGGTTCTGACTCTTCTCATGAAGGAAACGTTTCTGTAAACTTGAACGGTGATGTCTGTTTCGTTGCTGGAGGATCAAGTACTTCAAAGCCTCAAGCATCCACAAGTGGTTTCTCTGCAAATGCCTCAAGCAATAATTATTCCAAGATGCCTATGAGTGTAAAATCTGCTGAAGAGCAGTTTGCAGTCTATGCATCATTTATTGCTTCCTACGAAAACTACATCCAGGGGAAGATTGTGGACCCTGCTGTTCTGGATGAGGATTATGACCAGATCGATGCTGATGATCTGGAGGAGATGGATTTGCAATGGCAAATGGCAATGATTGTGAGACGAGTAAAACGGTTTATGAAGAAAACTGGGAGAAAGTTTGTTGGTGGTAGGCCTGGATTCGACAAATCTAAGGTAAGGTGCTATAATTGTCAGCAATACGGGCACTTTGCCAAAGAATGCAGAAATGAAAGAGTTGAACGTGGACAAGGTCGGCCTACACAACACTCTGGAGTTAATAGAGAGATTAACGCCATGTTGACCAGAGAGGCAGGTGAATACAACTGGAACCTGCATTCAAATGAATCTGGTGAGCAGGCGAACATGGCTGAGGCTGAGGTTGAAGAATGTGAGAAGGTTGATGGAAATGAGAAAGCTACTGAAGAAGAAACCGCTCTCATGGCAGATGACAAGGATAATCGCTCCGAGGTAAGTACTAAGAATATTTGTACTAGTTGTGAGAATTTGTCTGAGCAACTTACAACGATAACTGATCAGTACGTTCGTTTAGATGCTGAATTTAAAAATCTTAAAGAAGATCATCATTTTACTAAGGCAAGAGAAAACAGTTATAAAGTTAAAATAAAAGCATGTGAAAAAGATGTCAAAAGCTTAAAAACTAAACTTGCTGAAAAAATTGATGTAATTGACCTAAGTTATGAGGTATTAGAAGAAAAGACTAAACTTATTGCTGATCGTGAAAAGCAGATTGCTGACCACTAGGTGAAAGTGGTGGAACTGAACCGAAAACTCGAGCAGTTCCGAAATTCCTCAGCTATTCTAGATCACCTCGTTAGTGATCAAGGTACCTCTCCAAAGAGAGGAGGAATTGGTTATCATGAGGTGCCACCACCTTATAACCACAACTACACTTTCAACCCTAGTGTACAGAAATCTGCTGAGTTTGAAGTTCCTCAGACAGTTCCCATCAAGGTTACATGTAAAGAACCAACTGTTAGTGATGGCGAAACGAGTTTGCCTGTTTCTAGTGTAAATATTTCTGTTATGAGTCCAGTCTCATCGGATTCGGATAAAGTGTCCGAATCTGGTAAGACAAAAGAGAAGGTAGTGTTACCCTCGGGTGGAGATAAAGATAAAACTTCTAAAAAGAGTACTCCACTCAATCCGTACGTCCCACCTTATGTGAGACGAAAGGCTGGTAACACTGCCTCTACATCCAAAACAACATTTGAAAAGAAAATGGAGTATAGGTGTTGTTTTCGATGTAATAAGGTAGGACATCTTGTTGCAGATTGCCCTCTGACGCCGAGATTCAGAGGTGTGAGGCCAAATAAAACTGAGAATAAGCATCAGTTTGATACTGCTAAAAATGAAAACTTTTCAAAATGCCAAAATGTAACTAATTCAAGTTTTCATAAAAACAAACCTCAGTTTTTCAACCAAACCAGAAGATATAACACTTTCAATTCACATAGGTTTGGAAGGCATCACACTCAATCTTCAAGGAGATTTCCTAACAGGACTTACAGGAATTATCCTGATGCTAACTTTGGAAAGCCAGGGTACGGGACGTATCGATCCAAGACCAATTGGTCTTGGGTCCCAAGATTCTAATTCTCTGTTTTATTGTGCAGGAACAGTTGAACAGGGCTGCCCACAGTCTTTGGATTGTAGATAGCGGCTGTTCCCGGCACATGACGGGCAACAAACACTTGTTGCAAGACTTAAAACCTGTTCAGGGAGCGAGAGTTAGTTTTGCTGGTGAAAGCGGAGGAAGAATCACTGGTAGAGGTACAGTGTCAAATGGAAGGATGACACTTGAGAATGTGAATTTTGTGGAGGAATTAAAGCACAATCTGCTGAGTGTGTCGCAGATTTGTGATAAAGATTACACTGTCCATTTCACGAAGAACGAAGCGATCGTATTAAAGCCTGGTTTTCAGATACCAGACGAATGGATAGTTATGAAAGCTCCACGTGAAACGAATACATATGTGATGGATATGAGGTCTACTGAAATGGCCACCGGAGAATCTTGTTTAATGACAAAAGCAAGTGAATCAGAATCAGAATTATGGCACAGGAGAATGGGACACATTCATCTTCGGAAGATGAACTTCATTGTCAAGAATGGGCTTGTGATGGCGTTCCCTTAAAAAGTTTTAACTTTGAAGACAAATGCATAGCATGCAAGTAGGGAAAACAACACAAGAAATCCCATCTCACCAAGAAGATCAATTCAATTGCCGATACTCTAGAACTACTTCATATGGATCTCTTCGGTCCCGTGAATGTAAAAAGTCTAGGAGGTACTTCTTACTGCTTGGTGATCACTGATGACTACTCGCGATATTCGTGGGTATATTTTCTGAAATCTAAAGATGAGACGGCTCAAATGGTGAAGAATCTAATTACTAAGGTTGAGAACGTCATGAGTAAATCAGTTAAATACATCAGAAGTGACAATGGGACAGAGTTCAAGAACTTTGAAATGGAAATCTTCTGTCTTCAGAAAGGAATTGAACATCAATACAGCGCTCCGTATACTCCGCAACAGAATGGAGTGGCTGAAAGGAAGAACCGAACGTTAATTGAAGGAGCCAGAACTATGCTGGCAGACTCGAAGCTTCCTGTGATGTTCTGGGCTGAAGCAGTTGCTACAGCCTGCTATGTTCTGAATAGGGTGTTAACCGTTAAGAGACTTGGAAAAACATGTTACGAGCTTATGCATGGAAGGAAGCTCAACTTGTGCGGTCTTGAACCATTCGGGTCTCCTTGTTCGATTCTGAAGACTAATTCGAAATTTGGTGAAGTAGCCGATGAGGGAATCCTAGTCGGTTATGTTGTTGGGACTCCCAACAGACGGGTCTTCAATACGTCTGTTAGGACATGAAATGTCATGTGTATGTCCCCAGTTCTATCAGGATGGTTCGATATGAAGATAACGATCGTGAAACTAAGTTAACGGACTGAAAATGTCAAAAGAAACTGATTCGATCGAATCAGTGACTGATTCGATCGAACCAGGTCTCGTTCGATCGAATGAGAGACTCATTCGATCGAACCAGTTTTCGATATATAAACGAAACTTAGGAAATTTCACAATATAGCACACATTCTACACACAGTCACGAACCACCACTCTGCTGAAATACTCTCTGCCCGTTCTTCACGTGTCGGTCCTTTCCTCCGTCCCTAGGTGTCAAACCGTCTTAGGAATCGTTACCGCGCGTTGTTGATCACCACCGAATCTCCGTGTTAGAGGATTCCGCACTCTAACACGTTGCCCCGTGAATCGTTGGGAAACCGTGTCCCGCACCGGTCCGACAAAGTGGTATCAGAGCCATTGGTTCTTGATTCACGTTAGATTTGTGGTGAAATTCGTGTTTTTCTCGTGAAAATCGTAATTTTTGCCGGAAAATTCCGAATTTTTGGTGTTTTTGATCTTGGTGTTCGTCGTGTTCTTGTCAAAAACTGTTAAAATTGTCATATTTTGGTGTTTTGATCTTAGAATTGTGTGTTAAAAGTTCGAGTTTCGTCAAGAACGTTCTTCGCGTTCTTCGTGTTCTTCGTATTTTTGGTGGTTTTGATCCGTTTTTTGGTTGGTCTTAAGTTGTTTTTGTGTTAAAAGTCATATTTCGATCTTAAGTTGCCCCTTGATCTTTCAAAATTCGTGTTTTTGATTCAAAATTCGAAAATCCGTCAAAATCTTCTAATTTTGGAATTTCCAGATTTTCCGATCGAACCAGTCTATTTTTGGAACTCATTCGATCGAATAGCCTTCCTATTCGATCGAACAAGTTTGAACTTTGACCGAATCAGTTTTTCCCGCCGAGAATTACTCCTAGTTCATTCGATCGAACCAGATTTGTTCATTCGATCGAATTAGTCACCATTCGATTGAATAAGTCTTTTATTCGATCCGTCGATTCGATCTTTGTCTTATTCGACTGTCAGAACCCGTTCGATTGAACCAGAAACTCTTTCGATCGAACTTCTCAACCCATTCGATCGAACCAGATTCACATTCGATCGAATAACTTTCGGAAGATCAGATCTGTATTTCAGAGAGACATTCGATCGAACCAGAACACATTCGATCGAATAGGTCACTCATCCGATCGAATCAAACTCATTCGATCAACAGTTAAACGTCAAAGCAAAGAAACAAAGATGGCTACAAGTTCGAGTACCAACAAGAGGATTCAATCGATTCTCGAAAGTGATTCTGAATCGGGAAGCTATAACAAGCCACCAAAGCTAATGACTTTAAACGAATTTACAACCTGGAAGACAAGATTTCAAATTCATATAACAGGTGTAAATCCTGGACTTTGGGAAGCTGTCCAGACAAGTTGGGTGCATCCAACGAATGATGATGGTGAGTCGTTGAGCTACTTTAGGCTATCTGAAGAACAAAAGATAGCCTTCGATGCTGAGAAGAAAGCCTTCTCCTTACTATCACAAGCACTCTCCACTGATCTTTTTCATCAGTTTAACCAGTTTACTACAGCGTCAACTCTTTGGAACGCACTGGTTGACCGATGTGAAGGATCTGATTCCCTTAGAGAAATTCACGCACGGGAGCTCAAGCGTGAATTTGATCTGTTTAGTCCAGAGTCGGGAGAAGATATTGAGTCGTTACTGTCGAGATTTTACCATCTAATGTCAGAACTCAAGTCCTATAACGTCAAAACTACAGGGACTGAGAAAGTTAGATGTCTTGCACAAGGACTTCCACCTAGCTGGAGCACCTTCCTGACAGTAATGAGAAGAAGTCATCAGCTGGAGACGATTCTCCTGTCTGATTTTATTAAAGAAATCAGACACGAAGAGGCTGAACTAAGAGCCTCTTCCAGAAAACCGAGATCAACTTCTGACAAATCACTTTACATGTCAAAACCTCCTTTGTCAGATTCAACTGATCATGCTCCGATGAAGACTGCTTTTGTCTCCTCAACGTCAAATCAATCAAAGGGGACTGAAACGAGATCTTCCGTCCCACTATCAACTTCTGGAAACTCAAGTACTAACTCCGGACCCAAGTCAACGGAGAAAGCAACGTTGAATACTGAAGGCTTGGGAACAGTAACAGTGGAGGTTGCCAAAGAACACATGGCAACTCTAGGCACGATAATTGAGTCCTACAGTTTAATGGTGGCGGGTAAGCTAGGAAATAGTCATCTGGACAGCGATGACTATGAACAGCTTGACGAAGATGATATGGAACGCATAGACATTATGTGGGCTCTTGGCAGTGCGTTCCGAAGGGCCAGAAAGTGGACGAAGAAAACAGGTCAGGCCCTCTCAATAAACAACAAATCCAAGTTCGGCTTTGATAAAAGCAAAGTAAAATGCTACAACTGTGGCGAACTTGGTCACTTTGCCAAGGAGTGCTCGAAGCCAAGAAGGGAAGGTCACCAATATCCCTTCCGAACCACTTCATCATCATCCACTCCTGCTGCAGCAGCTGCAACTGTCAACCTTGAGAGACAACTGGTCCCTCAAAATCAAACCGCAGCAAACAACGTCGACATCAACAACGAAACTGCTCTTGCAGTTCAAGGGGATGAAGGCGAGACATGGAACTTGAGCATCAACATGGCTGATGTCACAGTAGTAGATGAAAACTCTGAAACAGAGTCTGTTGTTTCCTCGACCAATGAAGAATATACTGTCGATGAACCAGCTGCTGAAGTCCATGAAGGAGAACCTGAGGTTGAAGTGGTATCTTTGGAGATTAAGGAGGATCACGAAAAAGAGTCAAATGTTCCTCAAACATCTCCATGTTCGACAATTCCCGCAGAGGCTGCTAAAGTTGAAGAAGTCAACGAAGTAGAGTCTAAAGCAACTTCTGCATCGTTTCTGGAAAAAGCTGGGAATCTTTGCTTTGCATTCATGGCAGAGACATCAGATGCCAAGGTAAGTTCTAACCCATCAACTCCCAAACCAGAAAATGTTAAATGTTTAAAATGTGAATTGTATGAACAAGAAATTCAATCTCTAAAAGAGAGAATTGAAGATCTCGAGGCTTACAAACAAGCAGCCTCAAGATCTTTAATGGAACTGACTGACGCGCTTGCACAGAATAAGGCTTGGAAGCAGAAAGAGTCTGTTTTTAAAGAAAAGATTGATAGCCTTAAGCGTCAGAACAAGGAACTTGAAATATGTGTTCTGAATCAACAAGACTCTATCAATTTTCACATAAATAAGAATAATGTTTTGAAAAAAGAATTGGAAAACTTGAAAGCTGATTTTGAATCATTGAATTTCAAATTAAAAAGTTACTCAAATTCATCTTATTTATTAGAACACATCATTCCCGAGTTCCGAGGCAAAAAGGAAAGAGGCGTGGGATATAACAATGTCCCACCCCCGATCCTGAATCAATTTTCAAGCACACCAGGAGCTGTGCCGGATGATGAATCAAATGATTATATACCCGAGGACACAAACCAAATTTCTAAGTCTAAGGGTAAAGAAGTCATTGACCCGGCTCCTGAGTCCAAACAAAATGTTGATGCCACAGACTTAGGTTCCACAACTAAATCGGGCCCACCACCATCTAAGTCAAAGGCAACAACAACAAGAAGTTCTCAGAAGAAAAAGTTTAATCCTAAATCTGAGAAAGTCTATGTGGAACATAGTACCCAGTTTGTAAAGGAGGGTAACGTTAATGAAAAACATAATTTCCCAAAACACCCTCCTAGACAAACTCCACCCCAAAATGTCAAATCCAGGGGGTACTATGATAACAGACAAAACCAGAGTTATTTCTCTCCACCAAGTCAAAGGGGGAGAAACTACTGTTTTTCGTGTGGAGAGGTAGGGCATATAGCAAGATTTTGCTATAAGTACACGGATCCTAAGCAGTACATATCGACTCCGGATCCGAGGTATGTCAAGTCACCTCCTAGGAGGCGACCGACCATTGACATTCAAGGTCAAGAACGGTTTCACACACCGAGGTCGGTTTCTCCTCGGAAACCTCAGCCAACCTCACCACACCAATCCCCAAACCCCTCAGATCCAAGTATTTCCACTTCGACAAGTGAAACTCAGTCTTCAACCAGCTATCTCAAACATGCTGAGAAGAAGACTGACTTTTGGAAACCTAAGAAAACTAACACTGTTGATAACAACGTCAAATCTGAAAACAGTGTTAATGAGGGTAAATGGATTGAATTGTTCATTCGTGATGAAGATGGAAAACCCAAGACCTTAAGGGCTTGGGTTTCCAATGATATTTAAACCTTTTGTTTTTGTGTGCAGGTTGCTCTATATGATCCAAGATTCAACATGTGGATCATAGACTCAGGAGCTTCCAGGCACATGACTGGAAACATGAATCTCCTTTCAAGTGTCAGACAAATAAAAGGAGGTGCAGTTTCCTTTGCAGGAAATCAAGGAGGTTATATCACGGCCCAAGGAATGGTGTCTAATGGGCGAATTTCGTTTGAGAAAGTAAATTTCATCAAAGAGTTGGAGAACAACCTGTTGTCGATAAGTCAAATCTGCGACAAAGGTTTCAAAGTTATGTTTGACGACCGAGATTGCCACATCTTGCCTAAGGATTTCAACTTTCCTGAAGACAAGGTTTTAATGTCAGCTGCACGCCAGAGTGATCTTTACATTCTGGATATGGCTAAGGCAGGGTCAACGTCTCCAACGGCGACATGTTTCGTGTCCAAGGCATCCGAACGTGATACTGTCTTATGGCATAGACGGATGGGACACATAAATGTCAGGAACATGAACAAGCTTGTGCACCGCAGACTAGTTGAGGGAGTTAATCTGAGAAGTTTTCGTCTCCCTGATTCATGTGTGAAGTGCAAAGCCGGAAAGCAGATAAAAAGGTCCCACAAGTCTAAGAGTTTCCACTCAATTGATATTCCGTTGGAACTCCTTCATATGGATCTTTTTGGCCCAATAAGCGTCAAAAGTATCTCTGGGCACTCATACTGTCTAGTGGTTACTGATGAATATTCTAGATTCTCTTGGGTGTTTTTCTTGAAAGTAAAATCAGAAACGTTTGGGTGTATACAACTGCTGGTTACAACTATTGAGTCTCAATACAATCTGAAGGTTCGAAGAATGCGGTCAGATAACGGTACAGAATTTAAAAATGCGAATGTTGAAAATTTCTGCAAAGAAAAAGGGATCGTTCAGGAGTTCAGTGCCCCATATGTTCCACAAATGAACGGGGTTGCTGAAAGGAAAAATCGTACGTTAATCGAGACAGCAAGAACAATGTTAGCCGACTCAGTGTTACCTGTTACGTTTTGGAGTGAGGCAATTGCCAACGCCTGTTTCACATTAAATCGGGTAGGCATCGTCAAGCGCCACGGCAAGACAAGTTTCGAGCTTCTTCAACGACGAAGGCCTAACTTAGAGCACCTGGAACCATTCGGGGCTCTTTGCACGTTACTTAAAAGGCAAGTCGATAATAAGTTCGAGGAGAAGATCATCAACGGCTATTTTCTGGGTTACAGCATACCTCTCAAAAGGGTCTTCAACAGAACAACAAAATTAGTTGAAGAATGGTACCATGTCGATGTTCAACGCTACACAGAACCAGCCAAGGGGACAGGAGAAGACTGGTTGTTTGATTATGACAAACTGTTCAAGTCATTCAATCTGTATGAGATTGCTATTCAAATGATGTATGAGGCGCAAAATGCACCTCCTGATGAATCTTTGCAATCTTCAACTCATCCTGGTCCGTCATCATCTTCCTCCACAGAGTCTAGCGATCAAGTTCAAGAATCTTCCGAATCTGAATCTGAAGATGAATCTCCAGCAGATGATGTACAATCGGCACCAACTCAGGTTACGTCACAACCTTCATCGTCAAATCAAGAAGTGCCGAATGCAGATCAGCCTCTAACGTCTACTTCAGAGGCACCACAATCCGCTCCAGTTCCTGAGCCGAACTTAACTAACTTGGAACAAAATGTTGTCGTTTCTGACAATCCGGTTGTTAGGACTGAACGTGATCATCCACAAGACAACATTATAGGGGACTTTCAACAGGGTGTCAAAACTCGGCGACAGCTGAATTTTGGTCTCTACACAGAAATGATGGAGTCAGGATCAGTTGCTCTTAATGCCCATGAATGCTTCTTAGCACAAGAAGAACCACACAGCACCACCGATGCGCTGAAAGATTCCAACTGGGTCTCAGCCATGCAAGAGGAATTATTGCAGTTTAAAAGACTTGGTGTGTGGAAGCTGGTGGATCTCCCCAAAGGACAGAAGAAAATTGGCACTAAGTGGGTACTAAAATGTAAACGTGACGATCGTGGAGTGATTGTTCGCAACAAAGCCCGCCTGGTGGTCCAAGGGTTTAGGCAAATCGAAGGCCTAGACTACAATGAGGTATATGCTCCGGTTGCTCGTTTGGAGGCAATCCGGATGTTCTTGGCGTATGCATCTTTCAAGAAATTCAAAGTATATCAAATGGACGTCAAGAGTGCCTTTTTGTACGGTCACATCGAAGAGACCGTATATGTGGCACAACCTCCAGGTTTTGAAGACCCATATCACAAGGACAAAGCCTATCTGCTCAACAAGGCTTTGTACGGTCTTCACCAAGCCCCGAGAGCTTGGTATAAAGAACTATCCAAACACCTTCTGAACAACGGGTTTAGAAGGGGAACCATTGACTGCACACTATTCTCAAAAGAAAAAGAAGGAGATCTAATTATGGTACAAGTGTACGTGGACGACATCATCTTCGGGTCCACGAATAAAACACTTTGTAAGGAGTTCGAACAAGTGATGAAAGAAAAATTTGAAATGAGCTCCATGGGTGAGATGAAGTTCTTCTTAGGACTTCAAGTTGATCAAAAAGATTCCGGTATCTTCATTCACCAGACAAAATACGTCAATGACATCTTGAAACGGTTTGAGATGTTGAGTTCTTCTTCACAGGGAACTCCTTTAGAGGTTAATCACGGGATTAATCCTGACGAGAAGGGTGAATTGATCAATCCAACTCACTATAGAGGGATCATCGGATCTCTAATGTACCTGACTGCTTCTCGGCCAGACATAATGTTTGCTACGTGTCTCTGTGCACGTTACCAGTCAAAGCCGAAGGTCTCCCATCTGATTGCAGTCAAAAGAATTTTGCGTTATCTGAAGGGTACTCCAGATTGGGGTCTTTGGTATCCTTATGATGACAACTTCGATCTTCATGCGTATAGTGATTCGGATTATGGTGGTTGTAAACTCGATTACAAATCAACAACAGCAGGATGTCAGTTCTTTGGAAGTCGTTTAGTAACGTGGCAATGCAAAAAGCAGACGTCAGTCTCCACTTCAACAGCTGAGGCGGAATATATTGCGGCTGCCAGTTGCTGTTCTCAAGTTATTTGGATTCAGCAACAAATGCGTGACTACGGTATTGAATGTTCTACTACTCCCATATATATTGATAATTCTGCTGCAATTTCAATTACCAAAAATCCGGTCCATTTTAGCAAAACGAAGCACATCGAAATTCGATATCACTTCCTTCGTGATTGCTACGAAAAGAAGTTAATCGATGTGATAAAAATCCCCACTCAGGAACAACGCGCTGATCTCTTCACTAAAGCATTTGATAAACCACGGTTTTTATATTTACTAGAGATCAACGGCGTTAAACGTATATCAGATGATGTTCCTGAAGATATCATTTAAATTGTTTTCATTTTTTCTTTTCTTAAAAATTTGAAAAAGTCCAAAAAGATTTTGTTTTTTATAAATTCTAGGGGGAGAAAGGTTTCAAGAAAAACCAAAAACAATATAAAATACAAAAACCCAAAAACATTAAAAAAATTTCAAAATTTTGAGAAGTTGATCTTGTTACAAGAAAGGTGATAGTACACAGACGCTATCATACTGAGACATCAAAAAGATTTGTTATGTCTGTACAGCTTATTTTCATTTTTCAAATATTAAATTTTTATACATCACTATCGCTTAAAATTATGTCGGTTACCTCAGTTTGATGGACACATTTTCGGATGTGTGTTGGTCCTTACTTCTACTAGTAGATTATGAGGATAGCCATTAACCAGATGACTGAAAGTGATCGGGGCGGGTTTTGATGGGTCTTTATTCTTTCGCTGAAAAATAGTCGGTTATACTTAGTTAGAAGGACACATACTCGTATGTGGTCGGTCCAGTTGATCCATTGGATCTTCAGGATAGCCGTTTACCTGAAGACTTTGACTTGATCGGGGCGAAATAATTTAAACGTTATATGTTTTAAAAGACATTCATATATATTCAGAAAATGAGAAATTGATCCAACCTTGGAAAATGATAGATACACTGATTCTGTGTGCTTAACTAGTGAAGTTATTAGGCTTAAAAGGCTTTAGAACGGTCATTGTGTGTCATGGTAGCTTTTTATGGTGCGTAAAAGTAGATGTGATACAAACTAAATCTACTCGATTTTACGTGGAAACTCCTTAAGAGTTTTGTATGTCTTCATATATATCTTTCCGAATGATAGGCAGAAAAGCGATTACCCAGTCATACACGAGCCCATAAGTGTTCTGATTCCCGTAAAGATAGTGTGTGAAGAAACTGCAGTGATCCAGATTCGGGACTTGCAATTGTTTACTACTCTGAAGTCTATGTAAAAAAAAAAAAAAAAAAAAAAAAAAAAAAAAAAAAAAAAAAAAAAATTACATTATGAGTGATTGAAACATTCTAGAGTTAACAATGTCAAGACTTCTCAATCATGGAGTAAGAAAGAAAGAAAACGGGAAGCAGATGAAGACACTTACAACTTTAATCAGACACTATGGGTCAAGGTCAATTCGGGGTGACTTGGGGAAAGCCAAATACGCTTTGAGAATAGATAGGAGGCATCATAATCTCTGAGTTGATACCCACTTAAATTTTGAGACATAATTGAACCTAACTCGTATCACAGAAACGATGAAAACCATTTTAAGTTATTTACATGCTCACAACCTGTTTCTTTATGTCATAATACAGCTAAACACGGATCTGTGTGACAGTCACGTAATTAGTATGATTCCTGTTCGGATCTTTCTCACAAAAAGAATATTCATTATGTCTTGTTTAACTTCGTTTATTCGTAAAAAAAAAAAAAAAAAAAAAAAAAAAAAAAAAAAAAAAAAAAAAAAAAATCTCAGTAGACAGTCATATACGTCTGTATGATTTCTTATTATAGATCCTTCTCAACCAAAAATAATGTGTTTTAAAATTTTGTACAGTTGTTTATTTCAGTTTGAATATTATAAAAAAAAAAAAAAAAAAAAAAAAAAAAAAAAAAAAAAAAAAAATTTAATTCTGAATTAATCTTTTTATTTTTATTTATTTTATTCTGC
Source organism: Bidens hawaiensis (assembly GCF_021521415.1). Taxonomy (NCBI): domain Eukaryota; kingdom Viridiplantae; phylum Streptophyta; class Magnoliopsida; order Asterales; family Asteraceae; genus Bidens; species Bidens hawaiensis. Next base: position 70,670 of record NW_027496506.1, read on the forward strand.
TTTAATGTTGATGAGAAATCATCGTGACAGGTAGTCTGATCCCTGTCCCTCTCTGTAAATATTTTGATAAAAACCAAAAAGATTTTATTTCTATTTATTTTTCATTTTATTTATTTCTCGTGACAGGTAGTCTGATCCCTGTCCCTCTCTGTAAATAGTTTGATAAAAACCAAAAAGATTTTATTTCTATTTATTTTTCATTTTATTTATTTCTCGTGACAGGTAGTCTGATCCCTGTCCCTCTCTGTAAATATTTTGATAAAAACCAAAAAGATTTTAGTTTTATTTTAATTTATTTTATTTTTTTCTGTTTGTTTAAGAATCGATGAGAAATCATCATGACAGGTAGTCTGATCTCTGTCTGTTCCTACTAAATGTTTATCCAGTGTGTAGGAATGAAAGAGAAACTTCATGCAGGTTGCTAAATGTTCATCTGTGCAACAGGCTATGCATGAAAGAAAGAATGAAGAGACGAGAAAACCCAAGGATGTTTGAGCCTGATATTTTTCAATTGTTACTAATGTCTTATGATCTATCTGTTCTGTAGGAACGAAAATCTCAGGATTGGAAAATATCTAAGAAAACTAACCAAATGTCAAAAGTTTATGTTTTCGTGCAGGTTCAAAGGCATCACGATCGATGGACGGGAAATAAGATATTTAAAAATTTTTTTTTCAAATGTTTCCCCATTCGATCGAATAGGTTGCTATTCGATCGAATAACTCGATCGAAGGAACTGATTCGATCGAATCAGTGGTTGAGGATTGCAAACAGTTGCGAAGAGACTCATTCGACCGAATAAGAATCTCATTCGATCGAATGGTCCAAACGAACAAGTCCGTTCGATCGAATAAGTCCAAAAACAGTATAAATACTCAAACTTATTCGATCGGTCAGTTAATTTCGAAATATATTACGGATTTTTGCTCTCAAATCTATTTTCCTCAAACCCTTGTTTTGATCCGATCACATTATTCGGTTTTTCACGTAGATCATTAAAATGTAAGTTTTTGTTATTTTTAACCGTGTTTTGATCGGGTTGTTGATCGTCTAAGTTTTCCGGGTTCGGTGTTCTTCGTTTCTGGGTTTCTGTTTGAATGAGTCGAACCAGTCCATTCGATCGAACGAGTTTCTTATTCGATCGAATGTGACTTATTCGACCACTAGTTCGATCGAATCAGAAGTCAACGATAAGATCTATCTCATTCGATTGTCTGTGATCGAACCAGATCTCATTCGATCGAATGAATAGCTCAACCGATCGAATGTGTTACTCGTTCGATCGAACTAGTCCAGAAAATTTGAAAAGTTTAAACGCATTCAGTCGTTTCAATATCTGTTCGTTCTAACACGTTTAAGTTTACAGATTCAATGGCTGAAGTTGCAGTAGTGGTTGCTCAGTACAAAACGTCCATCAAGCACAACATCGTGGCTTTTCTAGACGAAAAGTCGAGCCACGGGAAAGACTTTGCAACGGTGATAAAGTTTTTGAAGAGGTCAAGGATTTTTGGACCTATCTCGAGGGTCATTGAGCCGATAATGTCAATCCAACAGGAATTTTGGAGAAATGCCACGCACGACAAATCAGTCGTGCCGTCGGTTATTCGCTCCACCGTTAGAGGGCATGCAATTGTTATATCTGCCCAGGTCATTCGAGAAGTCTGTGGATTTGAAGATGATGAATCAGACCCGACCTCCCTACATCCTGCTGCAACAAGAGGATGTTTCGCACGTATGAAGTATGACGGCGACCTCAATGCCGGTCTGCTTCATAAGGCCAACTTGTGCCCCGAGTTCAAATATTTGGCACACGTTGTGATGCACTGCTTGGGCCCTCAACGAACCAGCTTTGACAAGCTGAGGGAAAGCATGCAGTTCACTGTAGCTGCTTTGGTGATGAACCGACCATACAACTTCTCTCAGATGACTTTCGGTCATATGGTCGAGAACATCACGTTGAAGCAAGGGAAAAGTGAGAAGTTTCTACAGTTCCCACGGTTCGTGCAAATGATTGTCGATACTCAAGCACCAGGGTTACTGAAAGAAAACGAAGGTGATGTGGTGAAACTGGACCACATGAAAAATGAGACTCTCAACCGTCTCAAATCTTACAAGGAACGTCCAACCAGGCCACCAATCAAAAGATGCTTCGGGCATTTGGTGAATCCGTCTTACAGGGCCCCTCCTAAAAGGAAATGGAGAAATGATACCAGTGACTCAGACGTCGAAAACTTACCTTTGCAGGAATCAAGCGACGACTCTGACACTGAGGAGGTGGCGGTCCCTGAAGATACAAGGACCGAAGCTGAAAAGGAGGCTGATTCGTTTCTAAATGAAGAAGAGTTGGAAACTGGTGAGGAAGTCAGAGCCGTGGAAAATCCGGCCGACATAGATGTAGGAGAAGAAAGGCCTGCAAAGAGGCAAAAGAAGAAGGTTACTCGGAAGTATCGAAGCTTATTTCCCGATCAACCGCGTCCCTCAATGTTACCATCCGTCGGGACTTCTGCTGCTCCTCCTGCTCAACCAGCACAGCCACCAACACCGCAGTCAGCTCAACAACCTATTCCTCAAGCTCAACCTGAAATGGCCATACCTCAAAAGGTTGCATCCGAACTTGCTGATTTGCACAAGGCGATGATGAAGATGTTACTGTTCAAGGCAGAGCAAGAAGAACAGAATCGGCTCAGAGATGAGCAGATTGCTAAACTTCAAGCTGAGAACGAAATGCTCAGGCTTGAAAATAGTCAGTTAAATGCTACTGTCGCTGAACAGGGATCTTCGATCAATGAACAAGGTTCTTTGATCACCGAGCTGAGAGAGTCAAATCTACGCCTTGAAGCAAGAGTGACTGAGCTGAAGGGTGATGTTCTTCGTCTGGAAGGTCCAACCAATGTCGATGTGGACACAGACGAACTGGACTCTTCTGATGATGGAGGTGAAGGTAGTTAAGAGTATTTTGAGTGAATGTAGTAAGGACTTAAATGTTAAATCTTTTCAATTAATGATTTGTTTGTAAACCTAGTTTCATATGTAATGATATTGTATTTAATGTTTATGATATTACATATGTTTACTTAAATTTGTTGTTACTTTGTGTTTGTGTAATCAAACAGGTGATGCTGATCCGTTTAATGTCCAACCGCTGCAATCAAAAACAGCAGCGGAATATTTCACGTTTTTACTGGACAATCCAGATGAGCAGCAATTCTTCGCAAGTGGAGACTTGGAAGAAGGTGAAATTTCTCACAATTTCACAGAAGAAGAACTGGAACATATGTTTGAGCTATACAATGAAGAAACAGGCAAGTATCTGGCTTTGCCTTCAACAGAACAAACATCTTCTTCGGCTGCTACACCTGACTCAACATCATCCACGGCCGCTGATCCCTCTCAATTCGATGAAGTCGAAATGGAAGACTTGACGCAGGAAGAATATCCAGAGTACTACACGTCTCAAACTGAAGATCTTCCTAACTCGGCAAGCTTCTTTCAAAATGTAACAGAGGAGGAAATACAGAAGAAGGCTGACGAAAGGTCAAACACAATGAAACAGCCTTCTGATGCAGATCAAGCCGATTTCGTTGAGAAAACTGAAGAGTGCAAGAAAGCTTTCAACGCTATTCTTGAGAAGATAAGGTCCAGACGACAAGCAAAGCCGACCATTCCTCACACAATGTCCTATAAGATGAAGGGTCGTAGAACTTCAGGTGAAATAATTGCTTGGGCGTGTCTGAAGGATCTTAATTGCATTGCTGTCAAGAGAGAAAAAGGGGTTGAGTACTTTCAACGTATCACTGACTTGAAGACTCTTCCTACTTTTGATCTAAACCGTCTTAACTATCTTGATATGCTTTATGCAAGTTCATCTCCATTTGCAACGTATTATCAGAGTGTATTACGAATGGAATACAGCTCAAAATGGAAGATGATCACTCCACAAAGGCCAAAGAGATATACAAGTAAAAGGGAGATCGATCCGATCACCAACAGGCCAAAGATTGTTTTGAAGTACATGCCACCACTCACGATGAAGAAGATTCCTCTAAGAAAGATGAAGCAGGACTTCTACAAAGCGTTCAGGCATTGGTACTATGACGGAAGACTGCATGAAGCAGTCATCGTGCTCAACGACAATGGAAATTGGAGCACAATTCGTATCTTTGATCCTATGTGGCTCACAAACTTGTCACGGGAGGACGTCTACACGCTGTACAAGACAGAGATTCTCTACGCCCCCGAAGACATGGAGCAAGCTTTAACGTATAGAAATGTCATTAGGATCTGCTTTGCCTATGACATACATGCAGGATCAAATTGGAAAGAGCAACAGAAGAAGTATGCACAAGAGACTGAAGCTTAATTGTCATGTTTATTTTGTTTCTTGTTGTAATGAAAGGTTTAATCTTCTGGTTGTAATTGTTTTTGAGTTGAATGTAATTTGTTTTGGAACATTGTGATAGATTGTGCTTAAATGTTTATCTAAAGTTTCAATTGACAGCTTCTCAGGATATGCGGAACCTATGGTAAGTCTGACTGACTGGACCATTTGATCCTGAGAGAACTTCATGATGAAAGGAGTTCGTGGATGCAACATGCGCACCATTAGCTTTGAGAAAAGAGAGAGTGAGATAACTCCAAGGGGGAGTTACGATCGAGCAAGAGAACTCGATTGATTGTAAGTAAATAGAACTGGCTCCAAGGGGGAGTTTGTTAGGACATGAAATGTCATGTGTATGTCCCCAGTTCTATCAGGATGGTTCGATATGAAGATAACGATCGTGAAACTAAGTTAACGGACTGAAAATGTCAAAAGAAACTGATTCGATCGAATCAGTGACTGATTCGATCGAACCAGGTCTCGTTCGATCGAATGAGAGACTCATTCGATCGAACCAGTTTTCGATATATAAACGAAACTTAGGAAATTTCACAATATAGCACACATTCTACACACAGTCACGAACCACCACTCTGCTGAAATACTCTCTGCCCGTTCTTCACGTGTCGGTCCTTTCCTCCGTCCCTAGGTGTCAAACCGTCTTAGGAATCGTTACCGCGCGTTGTTGATCACCACCGAATCGCCGTGTTAGAGGATTCCGCACTCTAACACGTTGCCCCGTGAATCGTTGGGAAACCGTGTCCCGCACCGGTCCGACAACGTCGACTTGCAAGGTGGAGGTGGTTTGTAACACCGACATTACTAGTTACCAATCGCCAAAACCAAGCAATGGACCTGCTGAGCTTTTCGACTATGTTAAGCTTTTTAAGTCGTTTAACGTACCTGATTTGGAAATTTCTGAAGAAGACGAAAGAGCTGTGACGAAGATGATACTTGATGAGGAAGAGCATCTATTGCAACGACAGCTGATTGAGAAATCTCAACCTTCCACATCAAACACTATTGATACCTCTGCTGCCTTACCTGAAGATGAGTTTATCAATCCATTTCACTCTCAGCCAGAAACAACCATTGATGAGATCTCTTCAAATTTGGAAGATAATTTGCATGTCGGTGCTGTTCCGACCACGAGAATTCACAGAGATCACCCATTGGAGAATATTATAGGTGATGTGTCCTCCAGTGTACAAACCAGAAGTAGCTTGAATGAGCAAACCTGTGTTTATACAAGCATTAAAGAAACGGGTATAATGAACGAATGTTTGTACTCCTGCTTTATTAGCCAGATTGAACCGAAAAATTATCAAATGGCTCTTAAGGACAGCTCGTGGGTTGAGGCAATGTAAGAAGAGTTGGCTCAATTCGAAAAGATGGAAGTCTGGACTTTGGTTGAAAAACCAAGGAATGTGCATGCTATAGGCACAAAATGGGTGTTTAAGTGCAAGAGGGATGAAAAGGGAATTATCATTAGAAACAAGGCAAGGCTGGTTGTTAAAGGTTTTAATCAGCAAGAGGGTATTGATTACAATGAGGTGTTCGCTCCTGTCGCCCGGTTGGAGGCGATTAGATTGTTTTTGGCATTTGCTTCTATTAAAAAGATGAAGGTATTTCAGTTGGACGTGAAGAGCGCGTTCCTAAATGGGAAAGTTGATGAGGTTTTGTATGTTGAGCAACCTCCGGGTTTTCCTGACCCAGACTTTCCTGATCACGTATACAAGTTGAGCAAGGCGCTGTATGGATTACATCAGGCACCTCGTGCCTGGTATTCAACGTTATCAGACTACTTGCTGGAAAATGGTTTTGAAAGAGGTTTGATCGACAGTACGTTGTTTGTGAAGAGAGAAGGAAGCGACTTCCTACTAGTTCAAGTCTACGTGGATGACATCATATTTGCTGCATCAAGAGTATCCATGTGTCAGGATTTTGAGGCTGTCATGAAGAAGAGGTTCGAGATGGTTGCTATGGGTGAACTAACTTTCTTTCTAGGATTGCAGGTTGATCAGAAGAAGGACGGGATGTTCATTCATCAGACGAAGTACGTTCATGATGTGCTCAAGAGATTCAAGATGGAGGACAGTTCTCCATATGACACTTCAATCTGCGTCAATCACAAATTGGGCGCTGAATCAGATGGTGACGCAGATGTGGACCCAACTCTGTATCGGGCGATAATAGGTTCATTAATGTATTTAACTGCTTCTAGGCCTGATATAATGTTTGCTGTTTGTCTTTGTGCACGTTTTCAGGCAAATCCGAAAGAATCTCATTTGAAAGGTGCAAAGAGGATACTACGGTATCTCAAGGGCAAGCCGAAGCTAGGGTTGTGGTACCCAAAGGGAGGAGACGTTGAACTGGTGGCATATACAGATTCTGATTATGGAGGATGCAATCAGAGTCGGAAGTCGACAACAGGAGGCTGTCAGTTTCTTGGAGGAAGATTAGTTTCCTGGCAGTGCAAGAAACAGACATCAGTTGCAATTTCGACATGCGAAGCTGAATATATGGCAGCATCCAACTGCTGCTCTCAGGTTTTGTGGATTCAGCAACAATTACGCGACTATGGTCTGAATTTCTTACTCACTCCTATTTTAATTGATAACACTGCCGCCATCTCAGTAATTAACAATCCCGTGAAGCATAGTAAAACTAAGCATATTGACATTCGTCATCACTTCATACGGGATTGTGCTGAGAAGAAACTGATCAAGATCGAAAAAGTTGATACACTGGAAAATTTTGCTGATTTGTTTACAAAAGCATTTGATAAATCCAGATTTCAAAACCTAATTGAGCTGAACGGGATGATCAATCCCGAGTAACATGTCTTTGTGTTTATTTAAAATAAAAAAAAAATCATTATTGCTTAAAATTAGTCGGTTACCTCAGTTTGATGGACATATCCTCGGATATGTTTTGGTCCTCGTCTCTAGTTAGAGAATGAGGATCGCCATTAACCAGAAGACTGAAAGTGACCGGGGCAGTTATGATGTGTGTTCTTTTAGTCGCTGAAAATTAGTCGGTCATTCTTAGTGAGAAGGACACATACTTGTATGTGGTCGGTCCAGTTGATCCATTGGATCTTCAGGATTGCCGTTTACCTGAATACTTTGACGTGATCGGGGCGATTGAAATCAAAATATTTTAAAGGGAAATGAAATTACTTTTCAAGTCTAATACTTCGTAAGAAGTTCTTTGCTATGTTTAACAGAAAATTGATCCAACCTTGGAAAATGATATATATACTGATTGTGTGTGCTTAACTAGTGAAGTTTTTAAGCTTAAAAGGCATTAGAACAGTCATTGTATGTCAAGGTAAATTTTTTTTTAATGGTGTGTAAAAGTCTATGTGATACAAATTAAATGTACTTGATTTTACGTGGAAACTACTTAAGAGTTTTCCATGTGTCTGTATATATCTTTCCGCATGATTGGCAGAAAAGCGTTTTTCCCAGTCATACACGAGCCCATAAGTGTTCTGATTCCCGTGAAGAAGGCGTTCCAAGACACTGCAGTGATCCAGATTCGGGACTTGCAGATGCTTATTACTCTGGAGTCAATAAGTTTGTTAATAAAAAAAAAGGGGGAAGAAAAAGAAAAAGAAAAAGAAAAAAAAAATATTAAAATTGATTTCAAGATTTCAAGACTTCTCTATCATTGAGTAAAAGTGATGAACGAGAAACAGATCAAGAATACTTACAAGTTAATCAGACACTATGGGTCGAAGTCAACTCGGGGTGACTTGGGGAAAACTAAATACGTCTCGTGGATAGATAGGAGACATCGAATTCTCTGAGTTATTTTCCATTTAAAATTTTAAGTCTTAATCTAACTCGTATCACAGAAACTATGAAAACCGCTTTAAGTTTTTACCTGCTTACAAGCTGTCACTATATGTCATAATACAGCTAAACACGGATCCAAGTGACAGTCACGTAGTTAGTATGATTCCTGTTAGGATCTTTTCTAAAACGTAGTGGTCCCTGACTAGACTGAAATTTGATCCCTTATTTCGTTAAATTTTTATAAGTTTTTCTATTTTTGTAGTTATATTATTTTATAGCTGGTTACTGGGTCATGATCATATTTGTTTAACTCTTTTTAGAAGATTCTAATGTTAATTGAAAATTGTTCAAACTTAAAGGGTTGATTCTGAAATTACAGGCGAAGTTGTTGAATCAGGCGAACTTGTGCCTAACTTCGCCTAGGCGAAGTTAAGCGTAACTTCGCCTGATCAACTCTGGCCCTATATAAGAAGTCAAACAGTGTAAAAAGTTCATTATTTACAACCTACGGCGAACTTATAATCAGAGCGTATTTTCCGGCGAACTTGATTTTCTTTCCGATTTCGATCTTTGATTCCAGTTTCTATTATTCATTGAGGGTATGTGTTGTCTATATTCTTCATAAACATACTCGTTCTTTATAGTTTTTACCCGGTTCGAGCTTGTTTAACTCTTTTTAATACGTGTCATCGGACCTTGTAATACGTGTTCATGGACGAGCTTTTCGTCTTAAAACCATTATTATGTGTTGTTCTTCACTCCTGGATAGTCAAATCGTTGCGAAATCATCGGATCTTGGCCTTTGAATCTGAACAGTCGCCGTTTCAGATTCAGGCGAAGTTAGGGTTTAGGCGAAGTTATCCGCAACTTCGCCTGGGGCTTAATTTCGCTTGAGGCGAAGTTTTCCACAACTTCGCCTGAAGCTTAATTTCGCCTAACACTTATCTTCGCCTGAGGCGATGTTGTGATAAGGCGAAGTTATCTTCAACTTCGCCTTAACCAATTTGTTTAACAGTTATTTAGACGAAGTTACAGATGAAGCGAAGTTGTTCCCAACTTCGCCTCACCTTTAAGTTCGCCTATACAGTTTTAATCACAACTTCGCTCATGGTATAACGCGAACTTGTGAGTTGCTTAACAGTTATCTAACTTGGTTTGTTTAGTGCAGATATGGCTGCTGTTGGCGGTGCTGGTGGTGATGACGGTAATGATCAAAGACAGTTCTTTCCAGCGCATAACCAGTACATCATGTTAGATCCAGAAGCAAGTGGCGTGGAGGACTACAGGGAGATAATCACATTTCTCCTGCGCTCAAGGATCTTCCATGCGATCACAAATACCTTGCCTATATCACTACCTAACATTGAAGACTTTTGGCAGTCGGTAGAGTATGATTGCCGGGTTGATCCACCGGTGATGCGAGCAACCGTAAATGGTCACGTTGCGCAGTTCTCTTCAGAAGATATACGGTTGGCTTTACAGTTTGGAGAAGAAACTAGGGATGACCCAACGGAGTTCGTCGCTCCTTTTCGTGATGGGGCATATCTCAGGATGGGTTATTCAGGTCCGTTGGGGGACACGCAGAGGAGAAAAGGATTTTTGCTAGATCAGTGGCGCTTCCTAATGCACGTCTTGATCGTGTGCATGTCTGGGAGGAAGGCAGGAACTGATGGAATGGGTGCGACGATGCAGTCTGCCATGACTGCCCTGACTTACAACAGAAGATATTCATTTAGTCAGCTGATATTTTACGAGATTGATCGTCAGAGGAGGGCTGTGGCGCGCGAGCGATTTATTATGTATCCTCGGTTCTTACAAATGATTCTCAATCATGTGGCTCCGTTGCTACCTCAGAGACGCCCTATTAGATACGTTGAATGTGTGACGAAGCGTATCTTTGCTCAGTGTCGCACTTCTAGCGCACGAAGCAAGCCTGAGCTGCGTCCCAGGCATACTCCAATGTTCGGGTATCTTGTCAACCCGGAGTATGTTCCTGCTGGTGGGGACGAGTTCAGAGACCCAAGACCACATCAGGCGGCAGCACCCCAGGCTGTATCGGCTGCTCCTGTTGTATCTACTGTTGCCTCTGCTGCTGTGCCAGCTGCTGCATCTCCTGCTGTGCCTACTGCTGAAGAAGTAGATCTTGATGCTGCTTTTAGCGGCCATGGATTGTTTGATATGGATGTCTCAGGTTCTCAGGTCATGGAGGTTACTAGAGCAGTTACTTCGGTAGCTGACTCCGATCTTGACGAAACATTTGCTGAAGCTAGACGACTAATGGTGTCTCGGGAGAGAACGACTGGAAAGAGGCCGAGAACTGTTGACGATGATGATGAGGAAGTTGATGAAGAAGAAGCAGTTCAACTAGTGCTCAGGCGTTCAAGAAGAGAACGGACAGGTATGCGTTCGGGAGCTGGAGAATCTTCAAGGCTGGTACGTTTTGCTCCACCTGCCTTGTCTGGTATGTCTCTTATTCCTTCTACAGCACAGGTTACTGCCGTCGAGACGTCGGCTCCAGCAGTTGTGTCTCTACCACCCCAATCGCTTACTCCACCGGTGGTAGTTGCACGATTTGTTGAGTCCACAGTCACTACTACTGCAGGGTTACCAAGTGTACCACCTGCGGTCACTTCTGCTGCTGATGTCCCGCCGACTCCAACGCCTACTTCAGACTCCGAAAGGATTGCTTAGCTAGAGCGGATTGTAGCTGAACAGTCAAAGACCATACAAAGCCTAGTGGAATCCAATCGCCTGCAAGCATCCCTCCTGGTTGCGCACGGGAAAGTAATAGATGCCTTCAAAGAGTTCTTGGCATCTCAGGGGGAGAAGACTTGTAGGGGAGATGAGTTGAGGACAAAACGGAGAGAAGATCAAGACGATGATCCCAATGCACCGGAAGGTGCAGGTGGTGAGCTGCCAAGAACCTCTCAGGCTCTTGGGGCTTCCACAGCTGAGGGGGAGTCTACAAGTGCAGCTGGTGACGAGGTGGTAGCGGTTGATGATGATGATGATGTCGAAGACGTAATCGACGCATTAAAAGAGCTGGATGAGGATGATGATGATTTTATGCTGGAAGAAGATGTGCTGCCGGTTGATGAGATTGAGAAGATCGGTGAGCAAATTACTGTTGAGAATGTGATAGAGGAAGGGGAGATTGTAGATGACTCCGTGGAACACGAGATTCCGGAGGTTGAGATGCCAGAGATGGGTGATAAGACTGTTGAGGAAGATACTGAATGGGAGGAACAACCAAATTGGAAGGAAGGTTGTGCTCACTGGTTCATAAAGACGAAGAAGCCGGCGATCCCTAAAATGTTCAAAAAGAGTTACAATATTAAGGGATACGCAGAAGCAAAGAAAGGTATTATCTGCTGGATATATGATGAGCAGCTGCGACTCTTCGTGATCAAAAGATACGATGGAATTCAGTACTTCAGAAGAACGTTGAGATCTTTAAACACACTGCCTGAATGTGAGGTAAAAGATTTAGCCAGATTGGGATTGATAAACCGAAGTGAAGACAACATGGCTAGAATCATCGGGAAGATCGTGTGGAAGGAGTGTATTAAGGAGAAGAAGTTTGAGCTGATGAGACCACAAAAGGGGAAACTTGTCGAAGACAAGGATAGAGGTCTGAGAGCTGATGGAAAGCCTTGGATGATAATGAAGTATAAACCGATCCGGTGCCTTAAAGAAGTACCGATGAAGCTCATGCCCAAGGACGTGCTCAAAGATCTAAAATGGTGGTTCGTGGACTGTGAGACAGCGGAGGCAGTAATGGAAGATGTGGATGAACAAGAAGTGCTTAGGGTTTACGACCCGATGCATCTTGTTAATCTATCGCAGGCTAATCTGAAGATGCTCAACGAGAAGAAGATCTTCTACATTCCTGCTTGGAAGGATCAAGCTAGGAAATATCAAGGGGTGGTGTCGGTGTGTGTTAGAGAGGGAGCACACGCGTAAAGCTACAAGATTACAAGACTCAAGCTTTGAAGATCAAGATATGAAGCTACTGCCAAGGGGGAGTCTGTTGGTACATGTATGTCAGTAGTTCATAGTCTAACGTTTGTAATCGAGTCTGTAATGTAATTATGTTTTTGATTATGTTTATGTTTTTGTATGTGCGAAGTTGTCAACAAGTTCGCTTAGGCGAACTTGTCAAACAAGCGAAGTTGTCAACAAGTTCGCTCAGGCGAACTTGTTGAACAAGCGAAGTTATAGACAACTTCGCCTGAGGCGAAGTTGTCGTGCTTATTTAAACTGTTCACCGTAACAGTTTAGAGAGTTACTTAAGGTTAGCCGTTTTGAGCGAGTTTCAGGGTGAGATCATTTCACGTGTTTTAGAGTCTGTAATAGTGACCTCGAGTCACGTGTTCGGTTATCAATATAACGTGTTCGTTCATTGCTCGTGTGTTTGATTTATACATATTCTGCACTCGTATCTACCTACGCAGGGATTCCGCACCTGCGAAGATAGCAACATCCCGTGTACGATCCTTCCCGGAACCTACATGAACTTATTAAAATAATTAGATGTTGTCACAAATATTGTCATGTTAGTGTCTTGTGAGCTGTGAACCAACAGTTCGCGCCCCGGTATATTTTACCGTAGGTTGCGGTGTGACAGATTGGTATCACAGTTGAAAGCAATAAGATATGGCATTAGAAATTGTCTAATAGAATGCTTAGGACCCTATACGTGCTTATGTGTGGCTTTGTGTGTTTATTTAAATGGTTTACATCGTATTTAATATTTGTTTATTTTGTTATTTAATCATGTACACGCACACACAAACTCCAAAGCTACGCCTCATTCTAAAAATATTGTCTCTCTTAAATTTTTATAACAACCCTAGATTTTTATTATTCTTTCATTTATGGAAAATTCCTTAATAGTTCCCTAATTTTATTTTTACTCCTTTACCTTAAAGCAAAGGAGTATGACAAGTTCTCTTAGTAGCTAAAGGGGGGGGGGGGGGGGGAACTGTGAGTCGGGCCTTGGCAAAAAAATTCCGAGAATCAAAGGGAAGATGATATTCCTTTCCTGGAGGATAACCCGACCACAGCACTCGATCTTATAAGCTAATGCGGAATAAATGTCATAGGATCGGAACTTTAAGTGCTCAACGTAACCAATGTGACGGTTACCTTCTTTAAATTATCAAACTGAATTCCTAGTGATTTCGTGGATAAATTCGGAAATTCTAAATTATTTAATTATTATTATTTTGAAATGTGTAGTTGGGGATCCATGGATACTCCAACTATTCATTTTCTCAACCAGTTTTGATTAAGATATTTTGTTAGAGCGTTACCATTCGTGGTGGTTCACGAGATACTCCAACTACGCATATTTGATTTTGTTAATTCGTTATTTAGTTGAATTAGTTAAAGTGCCATGGAGAGCTTATGGGCTGTCTGTCACATCCCAACTTAGGGCCTAGGTGTAACACCCGTTATTTGGTATCTGTTTTGAAAATATATCAGAGTTGCATACGTCAGCACATAGCAGGTGAATGACGCTGACTCTGTTATAAAATCTTTTCAATACCATTGTGAAATCGAGAATAATACCTTTGTGACAACTCATTAGGAACCCAACTTAATTGAGGTTGAATTACCCTTAGTACATGTCTAATTCAAACATATACGCAATATCATTTCTCTGAACAGCCCAGTGGACTTCCAGAGGCGTATAGATGATATGCATGGCCCCGGGTAAATCTAAGACACCATGTACGAATGGATCCAGACACATTTATACTTTTAATCATAGTGTCCATTTCTTATTATCGTAACACAAGGTTTTAAGGATTCGTAGATCCTATGCAAACAGTCTGACTCTAAAAGAGTTTGTAATTGTTTAGGGCGTATTCACCTTTTCTGATTGTAATCACTTTCTGATACTGATTACTATTTATGATCAGTTTCTGTTACTGACCCCTACTTTTGATTTCTAATTGATTGATTGTTATCTCGGACCTATAGTATGAGAATAGCCTTCGTATAAATATTTAGATCAATGATCTAGCTTCAGACCCATAGTCTATTTTGTATAGCTTTAACCTTGACAAATTATTTGTTTGTATAAACAATTGGACCTTTAGTCCCTTTGTTTATTAATCAATCGTATGCTACGTTTCTTCTTCAAAAACAAACATCTATACTGGGTTTCTTTTTCAAGATGAAACATTAATTTAACTATAACCTTTGTATGTGAATATTGTATTACTTAATCATAAAGAAGTATTATTTTAACTATACTCTTCGTGTGTTAATGCTTATGTTTCTTAATCATTAAGAAACAATAATTTAACTATAACCTTTGCATATGAATAGTTATATTATGCTTAAATGTGATCAGGGTTTAGGCCATGCCCCAGACTATGGTCTAAGCTAGTATAATATAATAAAATAATATTTAAGCGGAACCCCTACCTCACACGAGTATTTGGAGTTAGACGCCTAAGACTGACCGAGCAGCACTTCTACTCTTTATCGTGTTCCAGAGCTTAGACTGTCAGAACTTTGGAGCTTGGCACTTTCTACGAGATCGGCACGCTTCCCGAGGTTAACTATGGGTGTAAAATGTGTTTGTTGTATGAAATAAACATGCCATGAACCTTTCTATTTATAGCTTATTATGTGCTACTTCGCGTAGCGCGAAATGACAAATGGTTAAGCCGTTCACACGACGTGAACCGACTTAAAATTTTCTATGTCATCTGAAGGGTTGCCATGTGGCTTGACATTGTACCACGTGTCCACATGAGTGGCGCATGCATAGGAGTTACTTCGCATAGCAAGAGCTAATGCTTGACTGGGTCTTCGCATAGCGCGAATGGCTAAATCCTTGTCCATTCGGGTAGCGCATCGGAAGAGAATTTAAAATTTTCTCTTTTGGTTCTTACACTTTCAAAAATACTAAAGGCGGCTCTCAACAGGCTTGTGGCGATGCGAGCGTGCGAAGTGTAAAGTATATCATCAAAATGCCACATTACGCCCATCACGCGTCGCCCATGCCCGTGCGCGTGCGTGGTGCCTTGCACCGTCTACTAGGACCACTGAAAGTGTTAAGCCACATAAGAGTATTACTATGCAAACTTTTTTTCTCATAAAGAGCTTCCAAGTTTTATGATTTTCCAATGTGGGAAGTAGGTTCTCTTTCCTATTATACCCATGTAGAATGCTTTCACTTTCTTCTTTTTTTCCCTATAGGATGGAGTTTCTTACTTCCTTAACATGAGATACATTTATTTTTCTTGTTTCATTTATCCCATTACTTGTCTTTAAAATATTTTTGGCCTTCATCTTTATTAGCTTGTCAAATTTGGACCAAAATTTTGGGGATGTTAAATAATCTTCAATGTCATAAATTCTACCCACCCCGACTTAGGGCCTAGGTGTAACACCCGTTAGTTGGTATCTATTTTGTAAATATATCAGAGTTACGTTCTTTTAGCTGAAGTTTTTGAATAAAATATTCTTTTATAAAATGATGGATTAGAATATCTGTTTGATATTGTATGCTACAATATGAGTGAAAGTCTTTTGAATAAAATATTATTAAACTAAAAACTCGGGACTTACCCTAGCTACTTTACGTAGCGAGAAGGGCTAAATCATTGTCCGTTCATGTAGCGCAAAGGAAAAGAATTCAAAAGTTACTCTTTTCGTCCTTCCACTTTCAAAAATACTAAAGGCGGCTCTCAAGTGGCTTACGATGATGCGAGCGTGCAAAGTGGAAAGTGTGACATCGAAACGCCACATTACGCCCCTCGCCCGTGCCCGTGCACATGCAAGTCGGGGGCTTAGCACCGTCTGCTAGGACCACTAAGAGTGTTAAGTCACATAAGAATATTAATATGAAAACTTTCTTTCTTATAAAGAGCTTTCAAGTTTTATAATTTCCAGTGTGGGAGGAAAGTTCTCTTTCCTATTCATACCCATGTGGAATGCTTCCACTTTCTTCCTTCATTCCATGTGGGATGGATTTTCTTACTTCCTTAACATGAGATGCTTTTATTTTTCTTATCTCATTTTTTCCATTAATTGTCTTGAGAATATTTTTTGTCCTTCATCTTTATTAACTTGTCAAATTTGGACCAAAATTTTGGGGATGTTACACTGTCTAACTCAATTGTTTTGATAATTCATTAATTTTTTGGGCAATTTAAAATGCCATGGAACGCTCATGGGAGGTCCAACTCATAAATTGATGTTTTGTTATTTTAGTTTGGCCATTTAAAATGCCATGGAATGCTCATGGGAGGCCTAATTCGTAAATTTTATGTCGCATTATTTAGTTAGGACAATAAAATGCCATGGAGGCTCATGGAAAGCCCAACTCATTGAAGAAAAATTTGTTTATTCATTTATTTACTTGATTGTTTTTTAAACAAAATTTCTAGATTTGAGTTATTCACTTCACTTTAATCAAAGTATTTTAATTCCCATGATCTGACGCAATCCTTTAGTTATAATGATACAATTATCATAAGTTTTAAGCAGTTATCATTTTGTTATGGTTTTCTCTCATTCATTTTATTTTATTTTTCAAACTATCAAACACGTTTCAATTTTTACCCTCAACTTTAATTATTAACATTTTAGTACTTTATGTTTTTTTTAATCTCGTGTTACTTCTCATGTTTCACAACTTACCTTCCATCTTATATGTCTTTGTTGTTGAAATTCAATCATTGGAATTTTTTTTATTAAATTGAACTTTCCATCATTTAAATTTTTTTTTGGCTATTAAATTAAATCTTCTATTACTTAATTTAATTTTCATTATTAAATTGAATTTTTCCTTCTTAATTGAATTTCCATGATGATCTATGGACAACTTAATCACTCATTTTATTTATTGACATTTTTACTATTCTTGTTGAAAACCTATGGTGGTTTGTGGGTATTTCAAGGATCCATTTTCCTTTTTTTTTATTAAATTTCGTTATTTAGTTGAAATTACACGGTTCGTAAATATTTCAATGCCCTGCTTTGATTTTTTTGATATATCTTGTTAATCATGGATTTTATAATGATTTCGCTAGGTTTTTGGAATATTAATGGTGATTCATGTATTTCTAACCTCGCGGTTTCTTTTATTTTATTATATTGTTTCACATCCCATTTTTATTTTCACTATTAATTTAATATTCTTTATTTATATTTCCATGATAAATCAGGGATGATTTAATTTTGTTGGTGCATGATGTCAGTAGTTCAGTGTCGAGTATCTGTAATCGTGTTAGTTAGATTTGAGTTTTGTATGTAAGCGAAGTTACTAACAAGTTCGCTTATATGGGCGAACTTGTTAGTCAAGCGAAGTTAGGGACAACTTCGCCTGAACATACCAGGCGAAGTTGTCGTGTCTATATAAGCTATTTGTTTACGGCTTATAGAATAGATTAAGAGTTTATTCGTGTATTCGAGTTAGAGAGTTTTGTATTCAGTGATCATAGTATCACGTGTTTACGGTTGGAATACAACGTGTGTTTGGTTATCGTATCGTGTGTTAGCTCGTATTGTTTTCTATACTCGTAACGTCTTACGTAGGGATTCCGCACCTGCGTAGTACGCGATATCTCGTGTAGATCCGGCTGGGAACCTGCAATTGGTATCAGAGCTATTCTCGATTGTGTGGTTCGGGATTATCACGCGGGTATAGAAATCGTTCCGTTCGACTATTCGCGGGACGAGTTTTCTGAGCTTTTGTGCTATACTCTCCTCCTACAATCTTAAACAACCCATAACACCTTCACAAACCTCGAAAAACCCAGAAATCTAATCTGCAGAAAGTTCGTGTTCATCAGGCGAAGTTGCCGTCACTGTTAGTAGGGTTTCGGGGAAGATATAAGGTTAAGCGAAGTTATCCACAACTTCGCCTACCTCTTCAAGTTCGCTTACCTCAAGCGAAGTTACCCACAACTTCGCCTACCTCCCAAGTTCGCTCAACTTAAGCGAAGTTATTCTCAAGTTCGCCAATCCGGCGAATTTAAGAAAGTGGGCGAAGTTACAAATTCACGCGAAGTTAAGTTTTAAGCGAAGTTATCCACAACTTCGCCTACAGTGCTGTTTGAAAATAATTTTTTTTTATTTTCGGATTTCTTTGAGTTTAGAAAAAGATGTCTTCGATAAACATTACCGAACTAGTAAAGATGGAAGTAGAAGCAGGTTCGGCTACAAAGGCACCTAAGATGCTTAAGAAAACTGATTATGTAGCGTGGAAAGATCGTTTTGAACAATATGTCAAGTATCAAGATGCAAAGATATGGGTGTGCATACAAGATGGTTACATTCCACCTACTGCTGAGTATGAGGGTCGTGATCAGATCAAGAAATACAAAGAGATGGAAGAAGAGGAGAAGAAAATGTATGAGGCAGAAAGCAAAGCTCATTCAGCAATTACAATGGCTCTTCCACAAGAGATACTCCACACCTTCCGAAAGTATAAAACTGCTAGAGAGCTTTGGGAAGCACTTGAGAACCGGTTTGAGGGCAATGTGGGAATCCGTGCATCGAAAATTAAACTTCTAAAAACCCAATTCTCGGTCTTCAAGTATCTGAAAAATGAATCACTTGATGATATCATCACTAGATATTATCATCTGATGACTGAACTCAGCAACTATTCAATTGCTTACAAAGAAGATGAGATAGTTGAAAAGCTTCTTGATGCTCTCCCACCGAAATGGGAGATGTATACTGTGTTGATGAGAGAAGATAAAGACTTTGCTGACTATGACCTGGAGACAGCAGTTAGAAAGCTAAGAACGTTTGAACTGAACATGGTACGAAAGGAGACACCTACCGATCAGGTTCAAGATCCGGGTATGTATGGTGCAAAGGTTAACTCTGGATCAAGTTCGAAAACTGAATCATCTGCTTATTACTCTAAGGGAGAGTCAGGCGCGAGCTCAACACATGAAGGACATGTATCTCTCAACATGAATGGTGATGTATGCTTTGTAGCTGGAGGATCAAATGCTTCTCAACCTCAAGCGACTAAGAGTAGTTTTAACCCAAGTGTTTCAAACAACAACTACTCGAAGATGCCCATGAGTGTTAAATCTGCTGAACAGTAGTTTGCTCTCTATGCATCTTTTATTGCTTCGTATGAGAACTACATTCAGGGTAAGATTGTTGATCCTGCAATTTTGGATGAAGATTATGATCAGATCGATGCTGATGATCTGGAGGAGATGGATCTGCAGTGGCAGATGGCTATGATTGTCAGAAGGGTGAAGAGGTTCATGAAGAAGACTGGCAGGAAGTTTGTCGGAGAGAGGCCAGGGTTTGATAAGTCGAAGGTACGCTGTTACAACTGTCAGCAGAATGGCCACTTTGCAAAAGAATGCAAAAATGAACGTGTAGAACGCAGTCAAAACAGATCTACACAGCAGAGTGGTAGTGGTAATGACTATAGAGCCATGATTTCCAGACAGAACGAGGTGTATAACTGGAATCTGCATGTTGAAGAAGTATTTGAACAGGCCAATTTGGCAAAAATCGAAACTGCAGATAGTGAGAAGGGAACTGGCGAAAATGAAGCATTAATGGCAGATGTAGCAGACCAGCTCTCCGAGGTAAGTACCGAACTCCCTTGTACTAAGTGTGAACATCTGTCTGAACAACTGACAACTATAACTGATCAATTTGTTAGTTTGGATGCGCAATTTAAAACTTTAAAAGAAGATCATCATTTCACTAAAGCTAGAGAAAATAGTTACAAAGTAAAAATTAAAGCTAGTGAGAAAGATATTAAAAGTCTTAAAGCAAAGCTTGCTGAAAAAATTCAAGTGATTGATCTTAGCTATGAGATTCTAGAAGAGAAAACCAAACTAATAGCTGATAGGGAAAAACAGATAGCTGATCACCAGGTAAAAGTGGTGGAACTTAACAGAAAACTGGAGCAATTCAGAAATTCCTCTGCTATACTTGATCACCTCGTTAGTGATCAAGGTTCCCCAAAAAGGGGAGGAATTGGTTATCATGAAGTTCCACCACCTTTCAATCATAATTACACTTATGACCCTAGTAATCAGAAATCTGTTGATGTTGACTATAGTCAGACAGTTCCAGTTCAAGTTACTACTAAAGAACCAGAAGTTAGTAAGCCTGTTGCAAGTGTTAAGATTTCTGCTCCGAGTCCTGTCTCATCTAACTCAGACAAGTCCTCTGAGTCGTGTGAGACAAAACAAGAGGAAGTGTTACCGAAAAGTGGAGAGAAAAATAAAACACCTGAAAAGAAGTCTCCACTAAACCCGTATGTCCCACCATATGTGAGACAAACGGGCAGTAATACAGCCTCAACATCTAAGACAACTTTTGATAAGAAAGTTGGACACAGGAGTTGTTTTAGATGTAATCAAATAGGACACTTTGTTGCTGATTGTCCTCTGAAGCAGAAATTCAGAGGTGTGAGGACTTCAAAATCTGAGAAAAGAACTAACGGTAATCAATATAATGGTAAAAATGAAAACCCATCAAATTTCAGAAAATGGACTAACCCAGGTTTTCAAAGAAATAGATCTCAGTTTTTCACTGCTAACAACCAAACCTTAAGTAATAATTCTTTTAATTCACGAAGGTTTGGATGGCCTCATAGTCAATCCACAAGAAGGTATCCTGTTAGGACTCACAGAAATCATTATAATACTAACTTTGGACAGCCAAGGTACGGAATGTATAGACCCAAGACCAATCGGTCTTGGGTCCCCAGATTTTAATCATCTGCTTTAATCGTGCAGGAACAGTTGAACAGGGCTACCAACAATCAATGGGTTGTGGATAGCGGTTGTTCCCGGCACATGACGAGTAACAAGAATTTGTTACACGACTTGAAACCTGTTCAAGGAGGAAGAGTGAGTTTCGCAGGAGAGAGCGGTGGAAGGATTACAGGAATAGGGACGGTGTCGAATGGAAAGATGACTTTGGAGAAAGTAAATTTTGTTGAAGAACTGAAGCACAATCTGCTGAGTGTTTCGCAGATTTATGACAAAGACTACACCGTACATTTTACAAAGAATGAAGCGATTGCGTTGTATCCTGGTTTTAAGATACCAGAGGATTGGATTGTTATGAAGGCTCCGAGAGTGAAGAATACGTATATCATGGATATGAGATCGACTGAGATGGCCACAGAAGAATCGTGTCTTCTGTCAAAAGCAACTGAATCGGAGTCTGAGTTGTGGCATAGGAGAATGGGACACATTCATCTTCGGAAAATGAACTACCTTGTCAAAAATGGGCTTGTGCTGGGTGTTCCCTTGAAGAATTTCAACTTTGAAGACAAATGTTTATCATGCAAAAAGGGAAAGCAACACAAGAAATCCCATCACACCAAGAAGGTCAATTTAATTGTCAGTACCCTAGAATTACTTCACATGGATCTCTTCGGTCCCGTGAATGTAAGAAGTCTAGGAGGAACATCGTATTGCTTGGTGATCACTGATGATTTCTCTCGATATTCCTGGGTATATTTCCTGAAGTCAAAGGATGAAACAGTGCAGATGGTAAAGAATTTGATTACCAAGGTGGAGAATATCATGGGGAAACGGGTTAAATTCATCAGGAGTGACAATGGAACTGAGTTCAAGAACTACGAGATGGAGATCTTCTGCTTACAGAAGGGGATAGAACACCAATACAGCGCACCGTATACACCGCAACAAAATGGAGTGGCTGAGAGGAAGAACAGAACCTTAATTGAAGGAGCCAGAACCATGCTGGCTGATTCGAAACTTCCCGTGGTGTTCTGGGCTGAAGCTGTTGCTACAGCCTGTTATATCCTTAATAGAGTGTTAACTGTTAAAAGATTAAATAAAACCTGTTATGAACTTATGCATGGGAGAAAGCCAAACCTGAGTGGTCTTGAACCATTCGGGTCCCCATGTTCGATATTAAAGACTAATTCTAAATTTGGTGAAGTAGCCGACGAAGGAATCTTAGTCGGATACGTCGTTGGGACTCCCAACAGACGGGTCTTTAATACATCGAACAGCAAGGTTGAGGTGGTGTGTAACACTGATATCACAAGTTACAAATCACCAAAACCAAGCTCAGGACCCGCTGGGGTTTTCGACTATGATAGACTTTTTAAATCTTTTAACATACCTTATCTAGATTTTGCAGAAGTTGAGGAAAGAATTGCTACGAAGATGATATGCGATGAGGAAGACACTTTGGTGCAACGACCACAGTATGATGAATGTCAGCCTTCCTCGTCAAATGCTATCAATACCCTTGCTGCCTCTACTGAAGAGAATTCATCAATCCGTTTCACTCTCAACATCATTCACCCATTGATGAGCTATCTTCGAACTTGGAAGATAATCTGAATGTCAGTTCGGTTCCGACTACGAGAATTCACAAAGATCATCCTTTGGAGAATGTGATAGGTGATCTGTCCGCCGGTGTACAAACAAGACAAAGCTTGAATGAGCACACCTGTGTTTACACAAGCATTAAAGAATCAGGCATAATCAACGAGTGCTTGTACACCTGCTTTATCAGCCAGATTGAACCAAAGAACTATCAAATGGCTCTTAAGGACAGCTCGT
This sequence comes from Bidens hawaiensis, assembly GCF_021521415.1. Lineage (NCBI taxonomy): Eukaryota > Viridiplantae > Streptophyta > Magnoliopsida > Asterales > Asteraceae > Bidens > Bidens hawaiensis. The sequence goes on from NW_027496506.1 coordinate 93,418, forward strand.
GGGTCGAAGCCATGCAAGAAGAGTTAGCTCAGTTTAAGAAAATGGAAGTATGGAACTTGGTTGCAAAACCAAGGAATGTGCATGCGATAGGCACGAAATGGGTCTTCAGATGTAAGAGAGATGAGAAAGGGATTGTTATCAGGAACAAGGCGAAGCTGGTTGTTAAAGGCTTTAATCAACAAGAGGGGATTGATTACAATGAGGTGTTTGCTCCTGTAGCAAGATTGGAAGCCATTCGTTTGTTTTTGGCATTTGCTGCTCATAAGGAGATGAAGGTCTTTCAGTTGGATGTGAAGAGTGCGTTCCTAAACGGTAAAGTCGACGAGGTTGTGTATGTTGAGCAACCTCCGGGTTTTCCTGACCCTGACTTTCCCGATCACGTGTACAAGCTAAGTAAAGCGCTGTATGGACTACATCAAGCACCTCGTGCCTGGTATTCAACCTTATCAGATTACTTGCTTGAGAATGAGTTTGAAAGAGGTAAAATTGATAGCACATTGTTCTTCAAGAGAAAGGGTAGCGACTTTCTGCTGGTGCAAGTCTACGTGGACGACATTATCTTTGTTGCATCAAAGGTCGCCATGTGTCAGGAGTTTGAGGCCGTCATGAAGAAGAGATTTGAAATGAGTGCTATGGGTGAACTAACTTTCTTTTTAGGATTGCAGGTTGATCAGAAGAAAGACGGGATGTTCATTCATCAGACGAAGTATGTCCATGATGTTCTCAAACGCTTCAAGATGGAGGATAGCACTCCATATGATACTCCAGTCTGCGTCAATCACAAATTGGGTGCTGATTCAGATAAGGATGCAGACGTGGACCCAACCCAATATCGGGCTATTATAGGTTCTTTAATGTACTTAACTGCTTCTAGGCCTGATATAATGTTTGCTGTTTGTCTTTGTGCACGCTTTCAGGCAAACCCAAAAGAATCTCATTTGAAGGGTGCGAAGAGGATAATGCGGTATCTCAAAGGCAAGCCGAAGCTGGGGTTGTGGTACTCGAGAGGAGGAGACTTGGAGCTAGTCGCTTACACAGATTCTGATTATGGAGGGTGCAATCAGAGTCGGAAGTCTACAGCTGGTGGATGTCAGTTTCTTGGTGGCGGATTAGTGTCGTGGCAATGCAAGAACCAGACCTCAGTCGCAATTTCAACCTGTGAAGCAGAATACATGGCAGCATCCAACTGCTGCTCCCAGGTTCTTTGGATTCAACAACAGTTGCGCGATTATGGTCTGAATTTCTCACTTACTCCTATTTGCATTAATAACACTACTGCTATCTCAGTAACTAACAATCCCGTGAAGCACAGTAAAACTAAACATATTGACATACGTCATCATTTTATACGGGATTGTGCTGAGAAGAAACAGATTGAGCTCGAAAAGGTTGACACGTTATTCACGAAAGCGTTTGACAAAACTAGATTTCAAAACCTTGTTGAGCTGAATGGGATGATCAATCCCGAGTAACCATGCTTTGTGTTTGAGTTATATAAAAAAAAAAACGTCACTATCGCTTAGAATTATGTCGGTTGCCTCAGTTTGAAGGACATGTCTTCGGATATGTTTGGTCCACATTTCTACTTGTAGAATATGAGGATAGCCATTAACCAGATGACTGAAAGTGACCGGGGCGGTTTATGATGAGTTTTCATTCTTTCGCTGAAAATTAGTCGATCATACTTAGTTAAAAGGACACATACTAGTATGTGGTCGGTCCAGCTGATCCATAGGATCTTCGGGATAGCCGTTTCCCTGAAGACTTTGAGTTGGTCAGGGCGATTGATGTTAAAATTTTTTTCTTTTTGGGAGATGAAATTACTTTTCAAGTCTACTACTTCGTAAGAAGTACCTTTACTATGTTTAACAGAAAATTGATCTAACCTTGGAAAGTGATAGATATACTGATTTTGTGCTTAACTAGTGAAGTTATAAAGCCTAAACGACTTTAGAACAGTCATTGTATGTCATGGTAGCTTTGTATGGTGCGTAAAAGTAGAAGTGATACTAACTAAATCTACTCGATTTTATGTGGAAACTCCTTAAGAGTTGTGCATGTAACTTAACCTGTTTGTTGCAGATATGGCTGCTGTTGCTGGAGCAGGTGGTGCTGGCGGTGATAACGGAGGTGATCACCAGAGACAGTTCTTCCCGGGTCACAACATGTACATAACATTAGACCCGGAGGCGAGCGGAGTTGATGATTTCCGCGAAATCATCACATTTCTTTTACGCTCGAGGATATTCCACACGATTACAACAACTCTGCCAATATCCTTGCCCAATATTGAGGATTTCTGGCAGACAATGGAATACGACTGTAGAGTCGAGCCTGATATAATGTTTGCTGTTTGTCTTTGTGACACGTTTATCTAACTTAACCTGTTTGTTGCAGATATGGCTGCTGTTGCTGGAGCAGGTGGTGCAGGCGGTGATGACGGAGGTGATCACCAGAGACAGTTCTTCCCGGGTCACAACATGTACATAACATTAGACCCGGAGGCGAGCGGAGTTGATGATTTCCGCGAAATCATCACATTTCTTTTACGCTCGAGGATATTCCACGCGATTACAACAACTCTGCCAATATCCTTGCCCAATATTGAGGATTTCTGGCAGACAGTGGAATACGACTGTAGAGTCGAGCCCCCGGTGATGCGCGCAACAGTCAACAATCAGATTGTTCAGTTCTCTTCTGAACAAATCCGGGCGGCTTTACGATTTGGGAATGAAACAAGGGATGACCCAACAGAGTTTGTAGCTCCTTTCCGTGATAGAGCGTTTTTGAGGATGGGATACTCTGGTCCCTTGGGGGATACACAGAGGAGGAAAGGCTTTTTACTTGACCAGTGGCGCTTTCTCATGCATGTTATGATCGTTTGCATGTCAGGGAGAAAGGCGGGCACTGATGGCATGGGCGCGACCATGCAGTCAGCGATGACTGCCCTGACTTACAACAAGCGATTCAGCTTTAGTCAGATGGTCTTTTATGAGATTGATCGTCAAAGAAGAGCGATGGCGCGTGAGCGATTCATCATGTATCCAAGATTCCTACAAATGATCTTGAATCATGTTGCTCCAACGCTTCCTCAGCGCCGTCCGATCCGATACGTTGAGAGTGTGAACAAACGGATCTTCGCCCAATGTAGATCCTCCAGTGCGAGGAGCAAACCTGAGCTCTGTCCTCGACATACTCCACTCTTTGGGTACTTGATCAACCCGGGGTATGTGCCTGCTCGAGGGGACGAGTTTAGGGACCCGGCACCACAACAGGCAGGAGCACCTCAAGCTATACCTGCTGCTCCTGTTGTGTCACCGGAGGAGAACGTGGACCTTGATGCAGAATTTGGTGGTCAAGGCTTCTTTGATATGGATCGGGTGGATCCAGAGGAGAACGTACAGGTCCAGGTGGAACGTGCTTCGACTGTGAATGTTACTAGAACAGCTGCTACGGTGGCTGGTTCTGATTCTGATGATGAAGTGGAAGAGGCCAGAAGGATTATGGTGACTCGAGAAAGACTACATGGGAAAAGAAAGAGAACAGATGATGATAGCGAGTCTGATTATGAGGAAGAGGTACAACAGTTGATCCGGAGGTCAAGAAGGGAACGGATAGGTGTAGGATCAGGAGCCGGTGAGAGCTCTAGGGTGGTACGTTTCACTCCACCAGCACTATCCGGTATGACAATGGTTCCCTCATCTCTACAGGTTACAAGGCCAAGCGCTACGGGTGATCCCGTGGTGGCTACCTCGTCTACTTTTGGCCTCCCACCCACTACCTTCCAACTTTCGACTCCTGAGATCGTTTCATTGCCGCCTCCGACCGTTACTCCATCAGAGGTCGTGGCACAATTTATAGAGTCGACTGTTGTGGCCGCTGCGGGGCTATCGGTGACGATACCACCTGCGGTTACGTCTATTTCTACTTCTGAGGTCCCGGTGACATCGGAAATCCCTCCTCAGTACACTCAAGATTTATCACATATGAGGTTTGATTTCGATGCAACCCTATCAGACTCTGAACGAATAGCAGCACTGGAACGGGTCGTGGCAGAGCAGTCAATGATTAATCTTATCCAGACCCAAGCTATTCAGCGCCTAGTTTCAGAGAATCAGATGCAGTCGTCCCTGCTGGTACAACATGGAAAAATCATAGATGCTTTCAAGGAGTTCTTGGCATCTCAGGGGGAGACGAGCTGTAAAGGCGACGAGTTGAGGACTAAGAGACGAAATGATAGAGACGATGATCCCAATGCATCGAAAGATGCAGGTGGTGAGTTGCCAAGAACTGATCAAGCTCTTGGAACTTCCACAACTCAGGGGGAGTCGACAACTGCAGCTGGTGGTGATGATGTGGTGGTGGTGGACGTAGAGGAGATGGATGATGTTTTGGTTGGTGATGATGATGTACTACCGAGTGATGTGATAGAGAAAATTGGTGAAGAGATTGTGATTGATACAGAGATAGAAGAGGGAGAGATAGTTGAGGAAAATATTGAGCATGACATTCCAGATGTTGAGAAAGCAGATATGAGTAAAGAGATGGCAAGTGATGAGTCTGAATGGGAAGAGCAGCCTAGATGGAAGGAAGGGTATTCTCAGTGGTTCGTTAAAACGAAGAAACCGGCGGTCCCTACAATGTTTAAGAAGAGTTACAACATTAAAGGTTATGTTGAAGCGAAGAAAGGGATTATATGCTGGATATATGATGAGCAGTTGAGGCTCTTCGTGATTAAAAGGTATGACGGTGTTCAGTACTTTAGAAGGATGTTAAGATCGTTGAATACACTGCCAGAATGTGAAGTGAAAGACTTAGCCAGATTGGGATTGATAAACAGAAGTGACGATAATATGGCTAGAGCCATTGGGAAAATTGTGTGGAAAGAGAGTATAAAAGAGAAGAAATTTGAGCTGTTGAAGCCACAAAAGGGAAAACTTGTTGAAGACAAGGATAGAGGTTTGAGAGCTGATGGAAAGCCTTGGATGATTATGAAGTATAAACCGATCCGGTGTTTGAAAGAAGTACCGATGAAGCTAATGCCTAAGGATGTGCTTAAAGACCTGAAGTGGTGGTTTGTAGATTGTGAGACAGCTGAGGCGGTGATGGAAGACGAAGATGAACAAGAGCTTCTTAGAGTGTACGATCCGATGCACTTGGTAAACTTATCGCAAGCTGATTTGCAGGTGTTGAATGACAAGAAGATATTTTATATTCCTGCTTGGAAAGACGAAGCGAGGAAATATCAAAGAGTTGTCTCGGTTTGTGTTCGAGAAGGAGTGCATGCTTGAAGATAGAAGATTGAAGATTACAAGACACGTGTTTGAAGCTAAAGAGATGAAGCTACTGCCAAGGGGGAGTCTGTTGGTGCATGATGTCAGTAGTTCAGTGTCGAGTGTCTGTAATCGTGTTAGTTAGATTTGAGTTTTGTATGTAAGCGAAGTTACTAACAAGTTCGCTTATATGGGCGAACTTGTTAGTCAAGCGAAGTTAGGGACAACTTCGCCTGAACATACCAGGCGAAGTTGTCGTGTCTATATAAGCTATTTGTTTACGGCTTATAGAATAGATTAAGAGTTTATTCGTGTATTCGAGTTAGAGAGTTTTGTATTCAGTGATCATAGTATCACGTGTTTACGGTTGGAATACAACGTGTGTTTGGTTATCGTATCGTGTGTTAGCTCGTATTATTTTCTATACTCGTAACGTCTTACGTAGGGATTCCGCACCTGCGTAGTACGCGATATCTCGTGTAGATCCGGCTGGGAACCTGCAAATTTACTTATTTCATATTATTTATAACGATTTTGTTGAAATATGAATATTCCTCGTAATTTGTGGATACTCCAATGACCCACCATATATTATAGATTATTTTGAAGAGTTTTTTGGAATTGGATTATCTCGGTGATTCGAGAATATCCGCTTTCCAATTTAATCTATCAACAATTTATTCGAATACGTAAATTTTCGCATTTCCATTAATGTTTCAATTACTATTTACCAATTACTTTAATATTTTAACCTTGTAATTTGAATTTATCTCATCTCAAATTCACAATTGCAATGCTACAATTTTATATCAACTTCTCTTTAAATTTCATAAGTTCCTCATCTAACCAAACTCGAATGATCAAAATCTTCGTTTAACCTTGTCAAATATATAATCTTGATCTTAAGAATTTCATTTCTAATATCTACAATATTTAATGGTTTCACATGTTATTTCTCATTTTAATATTTGTTGTTTAAATTAATTAACTCATTCATTTTATTTTTGTTGTGTTATTTTTTGTACATTTATAAAAATCTTGTTTTTTATTTTCTTTTATTTGTTAAGTTCACAAAATTTTGTTTGTTATCTTCTATTCCTATCCTTGTTCATCACGATCAATCTTGTCTTAATTTCATTTAATTATTTATCCCTACTTCAAGGGTTTCTTTTTCTTTCAATTTTAAGATGTTTTAACACTTTCACTATTTTCATAAATCAAACTCGAAAGTTCACCTTAATATTTTATATGACATATTTCATTCATTTATGATCTTCTGGGTTTGATTTAAAATTAATTAAAAATTTTATTTTCTCATAATGTTATGTCATTAAAATGTTTTTTAACCCACGTTATGAGACAAATTATGTGGACCATCCGACAATATGTAAGGCCCCGAACCCCGGGAACCCCACAGTTGGTAATCACTCAAAACACTCGTAAAATTAAATAAACTCAAAAACCGTTTCTTCCATTAAAACAAACATTTCAGAGTATCAATTTTGCGGAAAACATGAAAAATGAAATAAGTTCCCGAAACCCGGGAATTTTGCCCAAAATCCAAAGTAAGTATAACTTTTATAAATTTCCTTGAAATAAAACATTCATAATAATTCTTCCTTCCAGTATGCCCTTCACCATCCAAGTAGCTCCGTGCACGTCCAAGCGATAAGGCATCCTCTTTCGAATCCTGAAACTTACACAAACATGCACACAAAGTCAGCTTGAGCTGAGTGAGTTCAAGTTTTAAGTAAAAGATATCAGTAGTAAAATCATGATAGTCATATCAAAGGTTTTCTAAAAGTAAAAGGGTACATTCATCTAATCATCATTACCGAACTTAAACATCCTCATACATACATATACAAAATGTATATGTAAACATCCATTCAATAACATCCCTATATACATAACAGTATATATATATATCATCCACGTATAACATCAGGGTCGAGCAAACGTACAACCCAAACACGTAACATCAGTATATGCAAACACAAAGTAGGCATACACAACATCAGTAGTCGAAACGACTACAACATCGCCAAATAGAGGCCAAGAAATAATGTATATACACATATATATATATTTAACATCCCAAGGCTTACCATATACTAGCAAGCCTATATAAAATCATTTTAAAAACATTTCATCAAGTAAGAAAACATTTAGGTGCGCATGCTAGCCCAAAAGTAAAATGAGTAAAAAGGGCATCATGAACTCACCTGAGATCGATCGAATACTTGCAATGAGCTAGGAAGTTCCTAAGGGCAAAATCACAAGCAAGGGCCTGTAAATTATACATAACGCGTTACTAAACTAGACTGTAGGAACACTCTTGCCTAATGAGCCGTACCAGCCCAACACTTTGGCCCAAGGCCCAACACTTGGCCCAAGGCCCAACAACTTGGCCCAGGCCCAACACTTTGGCCCAAAGCCCAACAACTTGGCCCAAGGCCCAATACTTGGCCCAAGGCCCAACAACTTTGGCCCAATGCCCAATACTCTAGCCCAAGGCCCAACAACTTGGCCCAAGACCCAATGCTTGGCCCAAGGCCCAACAACTTGGCCCAAGGCGCAATACTTTGGCCCAAGGCCCAAGGCCCAATACTTGGCCCAAGGCCCAACAACTTGGCCCAAGGCCCAAGGCCCAATACTTGGCCCAAGGCCCAACAACTTGGCCCAAGGCCCAAGGATAATCAAATCGGGTCGAATGCGCGGGTAATAAACCTTAAAACCATTTGTTAAACGACTTAGCCCCGAATGGACCAAATTCCATTTTAAATCTTTTAATTCATCAAGATTATGTCACCCGAGTGGATAGGGTTGACGGTTCCTTTTTACAACCCTTACTTTAACGTTTAAACGAAAATTCGCTCATCGTCGACTCGATTGACGAAGCACTCACCACAACAACCCCGAGCATCAAAAAAATAATTTTCCCACAGCCCTTGGACTCCCCTAGGGCCATGCAAACTGTTTCGGTTAGTCATCCAACCGATTAACGCATCAAACTCAACAATTCTAGACAACCGAACATAACAATCAAACTACAACTAGTTGATCAACTTAACGAACACCTAAGAACATGATCTTTGAGTATGATATACGGGACATACCTAGGAAGATTGTGGTGCAAAAAATCACTTCAAACAGCCCCGACAAGAACACAATTGAACATCCACCGGTTAAGCCTAAAACGAACTTATCGATCAATAACGAGTAAAACGTGTAGATTTTAGCATGCGAAGATGCATTTAATTACATAGGATAACCTTTGAAATAAATTATTAAATTTTTACCAGACTTTAATAAATGTCTTAGGTTTATAAAAATATTTTTATTATATTTTTATATTGGACACAAAAATCATAAAAATTCCTCCAACACAGAAAGGTATGTGCAGCTATTTCGGCACGCAACAAAATGGTTTTATTTTTATAAAATTCATTACCGAACCAAATTAAACGATTACAATTGGGTTTGGTTCCTAACTCAAAATACTAACTTCCAGAAGTAGAACCAACCAATTTGGACCTGTCGAAAAAAGGTTATGACATCGGGAAGACAGACCAGAATCCGTCATTTCACATCAGCTTTGACACTCGATTTTATAAATTCATAAAAACCATTCAAATCTCGTCCAAAAATTACGTATTATACCTTTCTGGAAACTAGACTCAAAGTAGAACATCATGGAATCAAGAATAGATCAAAAAAAGTGGATTAACATCGCGTTACAGACCCTACAATAAACGTATACTAATCTGTCAGCAAGCTGTTATCATCAAAACTCAATCTTAACAACCAATAAACGCGTTAATATGATCAATTAAGGTGTAAAAGATATGGGGAATCATAAAACCGACCTTGAATTGAAGTTTTCACGGCGGAAACATGACGGGGCAGAAGAAAAACAAGCAGGGGGGAGGGGGTTCTTAGCTGCGATCGGCTGCACCTAGGGTTATGAGTTAGGGTTTTTCATTCTTTTATGATATGAAATAAGAAGTTTCATTCTAGCCCCTCAAGTATAAAGTGTGTAGCAACTTGGGTGGAAAGTTACATAATTTTAACGTACCAGGATGACGTAAAGCCTCCAGGAAAGTCGTATAAATCCCGAGATATGTACATACTTTACATGCTTTAAATCACTTATCTGAAATTAACGAGCGTTACACAATAAAAGTAATTATGGTCTGGAAAATAATTATTCAAGTTCTTGCATAGAACTCATAGTACATACAATTGTGTCTCATAATCTAGAATTGAAGTGGTTTGGGTAACTGTACAAATGTTAAGATGATAAGGACATGGTGGATATGCCGCTAGTACATCCTATATATAAGTGTCCTTATCAGATTTTGATTTGAATCGTTGCTCCGACTATTAGAAGTTTCATGTTATGATAGATTTTAAATTTTATTTAAAAAGTTTTTCCTTAAAGTTTAATTATATATAACATGATTAAGTTTTAGTTTCCCTTAGTTTCGAAACGAAATTACCAAAAGTAAGGGATACTGTAACGTCTCGGATTTTTCGTATTGGAATTTGTATTTGTTTACCCGACTCAGGAGTGTAATTCGAATCTTTCATTTTTATAAAATCTTAAATTTATTAGCATTTAGCTTGGTTGAACTTAATTTATATTCTCTTAACTTTTGAACTCATCAAACAACTCTTAAAAACCCTTAAAATCACTTAACGGCTAAAAATCGCATTTATAAAAGTATAGGGACTAACTTTGCCAAATAATCAAAGTGGTGAAACCGCCACACCATGCCGCGTCACGCGTGGAAAGAGCCTCATGTAGGCCATATGACAGGGGCAACTATCTGTATCAGTTTGTGTTATCGTTTTACTCGCTTATTCGTTTTTAATGCTAAATCGAGCCTATTTAGACTTAATTAACGAAACTTAAGCCCCAAGATAAGTTCTATAATGTTATAACAGGTCCAAACTCGTTTTCTTGTTGTTAAAGTCAAAATATCTAGGTTAATTGACCTGGTATTGTCATATGCTTATTTGGTTTCCTTAAACGAACTTTTTCCAAATAAACGATTTTGGTATGTTTTACTAAATCAAAATTCATTCATAAACCCTCATTCCCCCAAGAAAACTCAACCCCATCTCTTAAAAAATCGTGTATAATGTTTTTATGGTGTTTTCTTCAAGAATTTCATTATATGATTTGACTTTGGTGATTCAAGACCATTTGACTCGTGATTTCTCATTTTTTCATAATCTTACCAGGTATGTTGTCTTCATGAAAAAAAAGTTTGTTTTCATCCAACTGACAAAAGTGTAACACCCCGACTAAAGCGGAAACGCCTGAGTGTGACGTACAGGTTGCTCAAACACACGTGACACTATTAGGTGACCATAATAACGTTATTTCATTTAAATCATGATGTAACACAAGTTTATCAAATAATACAAGTTGTAACAACTAAATAAACAAAATGATATGTTTTCTTTGAATATATAAGCATGCTATATGTCTTCTAACTTTCATTCTCGTATCTCTAAACCTGTAACATATGTATAAAATAAAGTCAGCTACGAGCATAGCTGGTGAGATTCCCACAGTTTGATATAATACGTAAAAATCATACAATTCATGAACAAGTGATAAACGAGCAAGTAAACTCCTTTCCATTTGGTATCAACCAACGTACTCGGTAATTGCGCAAGTATGGTCCTTTCCAGTTGGTAAAACCAACGTATTCGGATAATGAGGCCCTTTTACACTCGACACAAATGGACCTGAGTGCAAAGGGGGGCGCATGATCATACTTATTGAGACAACCACTGAGCAGGTAATTCTGAGCAAGTAATCAAGTAACACACAAGTCCATATAGTGAATTGTAATTTGTAATCGAAATCATAAATACTTGAAGGTTTGTAGGATACATATGTTACCCCAAAATATGAAAACATTTAAAAAGGGGTTGTGAGAAAATCACCTCGAAATTGAAGATCAACTTGAAATAAAAAGTGAAAGCGCGTTAACGTAATCAAAGCAACCGAACATCTCGAACTACAAATAAAATAAATACGAAAATTTAAAGACTAGCTAACGGGATAATAAGAGTTAATTATTTATTAAGAATATGTATTATTTTATATATTTTATTAGCATTTTATTACATTTATATTATAATATTCTATGTATGTTTCAACGATGTTTATTGTTGTTTAATATTCTAATGTTATTATGGGAATTACAAAGCACGGTTTTAACAGGAAATTTATATTGCAAATAATAAGTTTTAGCGTATTATAATATAATATTATATATATTTAATATATATTTTGAAAACGAGTTTTTATGATAGAAAAAGGTTGGGTTTTAAAGGAAAAAAAATGACAAAATTAATTTATATTAATTTATTTAACTTAAAAAGATTTTATTTGATTTTTAATATATCAATTTTGATTTAATATAAAAGAAAAAGGTTTTAAAAATAAAATACCAAAAATTTACGCCATCGACTGGGTTTAAACCCGGGTCCCCATGCTATCACTCTAGTGTCTTAACCAGTTGGTCCAACTTACAATTTGATACTAAATTAGAAATAAAAATAAATAAACTAAATATAAAGTTCATCATCTTCTTCTTAAAACCCTAAGAGTTCAATCTGTTAATCCGCACTATGTTTGTCCAAATTATCTTAGGGGTTTTATTAATCGGGCAAAAACTATTCAAATGCATATAAAATTACCTCTTAACTGTTTCAAATTGACAGAGAACGAGGATCGCCGGAAAACGAATTTTGATTAATGATTTATGGATTGCAGAGAGTATATTAGTTGATTTTGATGTTGGGGACGGGTTTAGATGATTGATTTAGGTCCATTTTATTGTACTAATTGGAGCGTGGGGTGTTAAATGCTCGTTAATTGGGTTTACGTAAAATCCACGGAGGTTACGGCTTGGCTTACAGGATTGTTTCGAGCTGTTATAACAAAATATAAATGTATATTATTGATTTTCGGTATGGTACAAGGTCAATACGTGAATTAATTTGGTGAAAGGTTGAGATTTGCGGCGTTAGGGGGTCATCGGAGCCGTTTTACGGCGGCCCGAAATAGCCCCCGGAAAAACGGGGCTGAAGGGTGCTAGGGTTAACTTTATTTTTTTTATTATTTAATATATTCTAATAAATTTTGAATAAGTTACACTTTAAACACTCAACTTTCATATTGTTTTAAAACTAAAATTTAAATTAAATTTACAAAACGAACCTTGGGCTTTGAAATGTTTTATAAATGTAATGAAGGTTTATAAACTTCAAAAATTTCCAAATTATACCGGTATAGTTCGCAAATCAGTTAAATAAAAACGTTGACTCTCGGAGTTTTAATAATTGATCAAAAATAAAAAAGAATGAACGAGCGATGAACCTCAATCCTCGGGACTATATTATTAATGATAAAAATACATCGAAACGACCCAACGGGTCGAGTTAACTAAAACCAATACAAATACGAACACAATCCAAATACAAAAGAAATAGACGAATTCCATATGAAATAAAACCTAAGAATATTAATATATATATAGGATAGAATACAATAATCCTTTATCGTACATTACGTACGCGACACTTCCAACCGTTAGATTTCCAAAACCCAAAATCACAATTACACTCATCTGCTCGTCCCTCTCCCTCAATCAGTCTCCACCACCAGTCGCCGACATCAACACACCTCCTTCACCTTCGATCGCCGGCGCCATCAACACTCTTCGTCACCATCATCGCCGTCGACAATTAACTCATTGGAAAAGCCCGTCACAGGTTTGGTTAGTTGAATTGAAATTGAAGCCAATCGATCGGTTAATCTTGAAATCGATTCAATTAATTATCTTGAAGCTTCAATCGATCAATTTTGAGTTCTGGATGATGGGTTTTTGACATTGAAGTATTGAACGTTTAAAGGTAAAAATGTTTTAGTTGAACGTTTAAAGGTTTAAAGCGTATTAGCTGGAACGTTTTAGCTGAACGTATTAAAACGTATTATACGTTTTGAAATAAGTTTTGATAAACCATTGTATTAATACATTCTAGTTTGAAATAAAATTGATTTCTTCTTATACGTTTTGATAAAACGTTCTTTTAATACGTTCTGGTTGAAATAAAATTGATTTTTTTAAATACGTTTTGAAGTTTTAATACGTTCTAGCTTCAATCACCTTTGATGTCCTTTTTAATACGTTTTGTTGCTATTGCAATCACCCTTAATATAAGTTTTGAATTGCAATCACCTTTAATATGTTTTTGGTGTCCTTTTATATGTTTTAATAAGTCTTAAAGAAAGTTTTAAAGAAAGTTTTAATACGTTCTAGTTTTAAAAAAGGGGCTTACAGAGGTTGCAGCGGCGGTGGCGGCGACAGAGCTCTGGCGGAAGAGAAGAGGATAGAAAAGGGGACGAACACATATATACAGTGGAAACTCGATAAATTAATACTCGATTATTTAATAAACTCTCTAAGATAATATTTTTTGCCGGTCCCGACTCGGAGATAGGGTGCTAAATTAATAATTCGCTAAAGTTATAAGATAATACATTTTTGATAATTTCTTTGGACCCCATATAAAATATAAATTAATAATTCCTTATATATAGCATATTACATGAATGATTTATGAAGGTTTCTTGAAAAATGACTCAATTGTCTTTTGTTTTTTTGTTGAAATCAATTTCACCTGCAAACCATAGTTACTATGAACCCATTCTTGCAATTGCTTTTGAGTGAGACTTGGATTATCCTTGTTGTGCTTGCATAATGTTCTTCGAATCTTGTCTGTCATTGTTGTTTTTTTCACACCTTTAAGATGGGAAGCCATGTTGTGTGTATGATTTGTTTGTGTTAACCTATTTTTATCTTGTATTTATATAGAAAATATTTTTAATGTCCATAAAGTAATACATTGAACACAAGAAGCATAATAAGGTGGGAGATTAAAGGTTTCTTTCAAATTGGGCCGTTCATTTGATATACATGCATTGTATATAATAATTAAGTGGAAGCTTGAAAAGTGTTTGTAAACTAAGTATTCTACTATAAATTAATAAAATATTAATTAATATATAAATTAATAATTATTAATTTATCGATTAATTAATAACTCTTTTAATTAATAAATTTTGGTGGTCCCAAGTGTATTATTTTATAGAGTTTCTACTGTACCTAATTCCATGTGCCAAACGATGACACTTTTAATACGTTCTTCAATTTCACACTTAGGGTACACGCTGTAGCTTTGTCAATTTTAAAGTTATTTACAATTATGCCACCGCATGAAATTGAAATCTACATTCAAAAAGCTCGCGTACCTAATGTACGATAACCAATTATTGTACGTTAACCTACCCCTATATGTGTGTGTGTGTGTTTGTGTGTGTGTGTGTTTATATATCTATTCATAAACAAAAGTTGAAAATTCGAAATGGATCGGGTTTTCGGGTTTGAAAAGTAACAAATGTTACAGGATTCACAATTTTTAGAACTTTCGTCCTGAAATTAAAATAAAAAATAAAATTTTAAAAGAAAACAACTAATACAAGTAGTTGTTAAAAGATTTTAACAATTTTATATATACATAATTAAATATAAACAATAACATCAATATTTGAGTGGCCTGAAAGACGTCAAAAATGGGAAATATGACAAGGATATTTATATATAGTATGTACCAGCGGCGTATCCCCCATGCCCCTATCATATTGCATTTGTCTCGTCTTTCAAAATCATTCTAGGTTTCGAGTTATTGCACACAACGTACTTATCATGTCTTCCATGCGAGGACTTGGATAATTACGTGTCGACCCATAATTACCTTTATCGTCGGATGGTCCACATAATCTGTCCCATTGTGTGGGTTTTAAAACATATACAATAAACACAATAATTTCTTACGTGAAAACTTTAGAAAACAAGAATAATGACTATACGAATCAAAATCAACAAAAAATATAAAAACAAATCCTTGAGGTCGAAGATAAGCGAAAACCTTATGTCCAAATAAATGAAGTCGTTTGAAGTTTAGACGAAATAAACAAGGTTCTTAAATTAGTAAGAACAACGAGTGAAAACATTAAGTTCGTAAACATCATTGTAATTAAACGAAATATTAAAGTCGAGAATAACAAGATAAATAAATGTAGCATTGAGCCAACAAATATAAGTGTCTAATTCGGTAAAGCATTGAGTTTGTGAATAAGATAGATAAATGAAACTGTAATAATAACATAGACTAAATTCTTGGATATGTAAAGCAGTTGAAAGTTTCAAAAAAATATATCGATGCGCGTAAAGGCAACATTGAACAAAATAATTGAAATTTCGAGAGCAAGGTAAAACATTGGTCTCAAATTGGTAAAATATTGAGATTAAGAATAAAATAACTTATTGAAACTTCGAGGTCAAAGTAAGACATTAGTCTCAATTTGATGAAACAAGAATTGTAAAGAAATTCGATGAAACATTGTGCGAAAGAGGACCAAACAATTTATGTAAAAATACATATAAACTTAATGTGTACATGGTCCAATTTCCACTAAACGATTACATTTATGGGAAATCGTTTGTAGACCGTAAGATTGAAATAACAAAGTAAACCGATTTGAAAATGCAACTATGAATGAAAATAGTTCACTAAGTAACGAATAACCAAAATCAATATTAACTTTGTAAACAATCTTCGAAAGAAATCGATACATAAAATTTTCGATAGTGTCCAAACTGTAATATACGAAAATCAAAACCCTAAAATAATAAATATCGAATTAATGCGTCGAATATTTATGAGTTCATAATTAGTAAAAGCGATAAAAAAAATAGTATCAGCTAACCGAACGTTATGCATGGAAAAAAAAAAGAAAATAAATTTAGTTATCGAATACGTTTATAATTATAAGTACAGGGGTTAGTTAAATTAATTAATTAAACTTGAAGGTTTAAGTTAATTATGTAATAAGCTAAGAGACCATCCTTGCCATATTGTGAAGCTTGATTTGGAAGGAGATTATTCTCGTATCAAGCTGATTTACCGGAATCGATGGCGTAATTTGATCAATGTAATTAATTTTGGCATATTGTTAATCATTTAAATTATCACAGTATATAGGAACGATGTGGAGGGAAAAAAATAAATAAATAAAAGAAGAAAACCCTAAACGTCTCTTCCTCTCTGCCGTATACATCCACGGACGCCGCCACCCTACTAGCCAGAAAGGGCGATCGCCACCACCACACCTTCCCATCACGACACCATTTCTCCTTTTAGTGCGCTGCCACCGCTGCTGGAAATGCCACTCGAATTCACCGCGCTACTGTCTTGTTGTTTACTCCAAATACCATTGCGGACGTGATATCCGTTTGTCGATCGTTAGAATTTGGGAACCAACCGGCGGTTTGCTTTCATCTCAGTTCAAGGTATATTGCATACGGTTTTTAATTCGTTGTTAACCAAGATTTTTGAACCTGTTAAAAATCAAAATTTGTTTTTCTATTTAGTTTTCTAGGAAGTAAACTGGTAGTAAATCACTACGGTAGTAGGGAAAAGATGGGTAATCTTGCATATAAAATTGTTTTAAATGACACATTTCAAAGAGATGAAAATTCCTGTAGCTTTCCAACTAATAGTAGTTTTGCATGGCAACATGGGTTTGGTTTAAAATTTGTTTCATGGACTTAAACTATTAGCATAAAATATGCTTCTTTACAAATCTGGTTATTAATATTTTGTTTACAAAACACAATTTTTATCATGCATCTTCACTTTATTTTAGATTATATCAAACTTACATAATAATTAATGATCATGAAAAGCTAAGAGGATTTTAAAAACGTATGAACGAATGCGTTTATTTGATGACATAGTCAAACATTTATATGAGGCTGAATATGCTAGCACCAATCACAAACATAAATGTCGAATATAACTAAGTTAAAATAATATTTTAGGTTTGCGTGTGACTTAAGGACCACTTATTTACTGTGTTTGTGCTCATCGGTTAAGGTACGGATTCTGTGGTATTTAAATTATAGCGTAAATATTGTTTTTATCGATCTCATAGTGTACGGGTTTCGCGGCCTTACACTGGTAGTGTCATATTGCGTCCTTGTTTTCGTAATATATCGTTTCTTGAGTTGTTAGTCGTATCATAGTTTTTGATCCGTTTCATAGTATCGTGTCACGGTCATCCTTATTAAGTTGTTTCTTTATTTATTGCAAATTGTTAGATTACAATTGTTAAATTGATAACTGAAATGGTTATGCATGCGATAGAATATATATATTAGTGCACTAATTATCGCATGTTCCAAATAGACCACTGTATATTGACTTATTGTTATTGAGACATATTGTATTGATATTGAGCGTTGTTATTGACTTTTATTTGACCTCAATACCCGAGCATTTATCCACCTATGGAGACATAGGGCGTCAATCGAGGCACCTTTGACGTGCTCTATCTGTGGCGGAGCGATTTGTCCACGGCGTCTCTATTCTTATTGTGCGATGAGAGCACTTAATGATTACTGATTATTGAGAGACGTATGGATCGATCCTAGGTAAATTGTTACTGGAGTGAGATGGTTAGGTGTGTGTGCCCACATTCCTATCTCACTTAATTATTGGTGCATTAGTCTGCAGCTAATGTGCATACTGTTATTGTTACTGTTACTGCTACTGTTACTGGCTCACATGGGTATTTCCATAGATATATTGTTATTGTACTGATTCATAACTGATCGTTCAACGTATTGTTACTGTTACTGGCTCGCGTACTGTATTGGTTCCTCATTTGATCGTTCAGTGTATCATATTGTTCTTCATCATCTATTGTAATTGCTATTGTTTCCTCCGTTACTGGGCAATTTTTGGCTCAACCGTGTTTCTTTGTTTTGTGTTTACTTGTATTTGTTATAGGTACTCAAGGGAACCGGGAAAATGTGTGATAAGAGAGTAAAAGAAAAAGGCTAGACACTGGAAAACGAGAAAACAATAAAATTTCTTTTGAGTTAAACAACTCTATTTTATTGTCATTTTGTCGAGCACTTTAATTTGAATGTTTTTGGACCGTTGTGCGGTTTTAATATTAGGGTCAAGACTTTAATGAAAACGTTTTTAATGTCTATAATTATCGTATCGAGTGACACGTCAGCCCTATCCAGGCCGGGGTGTTACACAAACAATATAATATATATAACAATATATATATATATATGAAGAAGAAATAAAGGGAAATAGGAGGTAGTTTGCGATGCTTATCTTCTCGAAGGTGGGTTGTGGTATGAAAGTTGTTATATGAGCGGTGTCATGATTTCATAGTCAAAACTCGTTGACATTGAAAAATGAAGGAAAGAACTGATTATTGATATTCGTTTAAGTTTGTGAAAAACAAAAAAAAATTGATTGCAAAATGTGACGCTCATAGTAAAATAATATTATTTGCAAAGAAGTCATTAGCTAGTGCTAAAGTTTGCAAAACCTTATAAAGTTTTTAGTGTAAAAGATTTTTCTGTTGGGCGGCAATCTACGAAAACATTATGGGAAATCATCAATTAAAATGACTTACTGAAGATAAAACTTTTATAGTTAAAAATATAATAGCGTTACAGTTTAAGATTTGTTTATAGAGAAAGATCTTTCTTTATTTTATTTTAAGGATCTTTTTGGAAAAGCAATAATAATATTAATAAGAATATTAATAGTAATATTAATAAGAACAATAATAGCAATGGAAATAATATTTATCGGTGTAATAGTAGTAATAATAATAATATTAATAAGTAAATAATAATAAAAATAATAATAATATGGGTAATAACCCATTTGATTAAAATGAAATTTCTTTTGAAGAAAAAGAATAACTTGAATATATAACAAAATATTTTGTGAATATATGTATGTATATATTTATTAAGTGACTATTTTAAAATAATCGAGATTTGAAATTTTTAATAAAATGTGTTTATAAAATAAATGTGGAAAAGTATACATGAAAAATTTATTTATTTAAAAATTTGAGTATGGTTGATGAGTTTGAAAAGATTAATCATTAATGTCGAAAAACGAATAAACTTTAGGTGGACAAAGAAACGCGGGATAAAGGTTTTGTATGGCGGAACCAAGTTAGGCCTTATAATGGGTGTGCTCGAGTTACTGCGATAGTAGCGAGTTTGAAGTATGTGCATGAGGTAAGGCAGAAGGTGGGGATAAATGGTTGGGTAACAGGTCGTGGGAATAAAGGTGTGTATAGTTATGAGACAAAAGTTGATGAGTTGGTTGAACTTAACACTATTTGGAACATTTCGACATCGTGGTAGTGGAGTGGGGGATCGTCCGTGTTTTACAAAAAGTGGGATCTCGTGTAAATACCTTGGTTGGGTTGGGTTTGAGTATCCAAGGGTTAGGTTGGGATTTACTTAGTATAGCTTTGAGGAGGTTTAAATGTATTGTTTATGGTTGATAAGGATGTCTTGGTTTGTCATGGGCGTGATTGCGATGGTCAATTGCTTGATGATTTGGGTTATCGTTTTGTGAGTAGATTTTCCAGAGCAGCGTCGAGGAGAATGAAAAGGCATGAGGTGTGAACAATTCGCATGACATTGGACGTAAATACGAAATTCATATCAAAATCAAAAGAAACGTCACATGAGAGATTCCTAAAATCGGAATCCATCTATAAATATGTAAACAGATAAATAAGTATAATCGAATGAAACAAATTTGAAATCGAAATCGAAGTGCTAATGAGTCAGTATTGATCTCGTAAATTTTCGAGTAAAAATATATCAAATTTTGAAATAAAAACACGGAATTAATATAAACCTAATATGAGTAATGAAATCGAATTGAAAATCGAGTGTTTATGTACTACCATAACTTTTCGAATTTTCAATTAAAACTATAATATACGAATTATATAAAGAAAACGAATTGAAAATCAACAATTCATGCATCACCATGACTTTTCGAATTCTCAATTTAAAACACACGAGAAAACGAGTATTGAAAAATCGACTACTCATGTATCACCATGACTTTTCGTATTTTCAATTCAAAGTATAAGAAATAATGAATATATACAATTAAAGAAAACGAATTGAAACTCGACTATTCACGTATCCCAATGACTTGTCAAAACCACAATATAAATGACTCATAATTTGTATGTTCCAAAAATAAAAATGTGTAATCAAATCGAACCGAAAGTTAGGTATTCGTGTATCACCATGACTTGACAGACTTTCAGTTAAAACGTATAAAGCAAAATGCGTAATCAAATTGAACCAAAAGCTGGTTATTCGTGTATCACCACGTCTTGTCAGACTTTTAGTTAAAATACATTGTAAAACATTGAGGGTCAGAGTCATACGTCGCATGAACCACCATGACTTGTGTGTCATCCTAAGGAGTGTAATGCAACCATATCCTTATCACAAAGAGGACATGATCACGGTTGAGAACATAAAGTTATGATTCGTATGGCGTTTGGTGTGGTACGTTTGGCCTAATAAGTTTCATACCATTCTCGAACTTTCCAAGTAAGCAACCAGGTCCGATGTCTGATTGGATATATGCGCATTGCTTATCCTTAGGTTTTAATAACCTTGGTGGGAAAACAAGCACAGCCCCTTCCAGTTACTAAATAGCCACCACGTGGAACCATCTTTATGAGGAAGAAATATCAGAAAATCGAATTTGAAAATTACTTGAAATTGCGTTTGAGAAAACTTGTTTTAGGCCTAAGCCTTGGACTTGTGTTGTGTACTTGTGTTCATGATTCGTTAATGAAATTCGCTGTATAGTAATACAGTAACAGTAAGTGTGTTTAAACAATCAAGTAGAGGCTCACATAATTCTATCATGCAACCTAAACAGTTAACAAATAAGCTATAGCTACCTAGAACACCACGTCTAATGTCTTATCGTATAGCCACGGCTCTGATACCTATCTGTAACACCCCGGCTAAAGCGGAAACACCTGAGTGTGACGTACAGATTGCTCAAACACATGTGACACTATTAGGTGACCATAATAACGTTATTTCATTTAAATCATCATGTAACACAAGTTTATCAAATAATACAAGTTGTAACAACTAAATAAACAAAATGATATGTTTTCTTTGAATATCCTATAAGCATGCTATATGTCCTCTAACTTTCATTCTCGTATCTCTACACCTGTAACATATGTATAAAATAAAGTCAGCTACGAACATAGCTGGTGAGATTCCCACAATTTGATATAATACGTAAAAATCATACAATTCATGGACAAGTGATAAACGAGCAAGTAAAGTCCTTTCCAGTTGGTATCAACCACCGTACTCGGGTAATCGCGCAAGTAAGGTCCTTTCTAGTTGGTAACAACCAACATACTCGGATAATGAGGCTCTTTTCCACTCGATACAAATGGACCTAAGTGCAAAGGAGGGCGTGTGATCATACTTATTGAGACACCCACTGAGCAAGTAATTCTGAGCAACTAATCAAGTAACACACAAGTTCATATAGTGAATTATAGTTTGTAATCGAAATCATGAATACTTGAAGTTTTGTATGATACATATGCTACCCCAAAATATGAAAACATTTAAAAAGGGGTTGTGAGAAAATCACCTCGAAATTGAAGATCAACTTGAAATAAAAAGTGAAAGCTCGTTAATGTAATCAAAGCAATCTAACATCTCGAACTATAAATAAAATAAATACGAAAATTTAAAGACTAGCTAACGGGATAATAAGAGTTAATTATTTATTGAGAATATGTATTATTTTATTATATTTTTATTAGCATTTTATGACATTTATATTATAATATTATATGTAAGTTTCAACGATGTTTATTATTGTTTTAATATTCTAATGTTATTATGGGAATTACGAAGAACGGTTTTAACGGGAAATTTATATTGCAAATAATAAGTTTTAGCGTATTAAACAAGAAGAATCATAAAGTTAACGATAAAGAATTAGAATATTAACGCTCATTTTGTCTAAATATTATTTTAATATTATAACTTAAATGTTAATATGAAAGCTACGTTAATTTGGATGCATGGATTTTACATGGGAATTTATCAAAATATAACTCTGTTAACAAAGTAAGGTTAAAGAATTAACATTAACGAATTGTAGAGCTACCTTTAACGGTTTATCAATTTAGAGGCTAAAGAAGTAAAGTTTAATGAATTAAAACCAATGAGTTAAAGTTTACGTCTTAAAGTTAACGAAATTAATATTAAAGTTAACGAACTATATTATTTCAACTAATAATTTATTATTAATATGAGGATTTTATTATACTTACGAAGTATCGGTTTTAAAGTATAATTTACTTCCGAATATGATTACGTTAGCATATTAACGAAAATAAAAAGTTAACTAAACGGAATTATAATATAATATTATATATATTTAATATATATTTTGAAAACGAGTTTTTACGATAGAAAAAGGTTGGGTTTTAAAGAAAAAAAGATGACAAAATTAATTTATATTAATTTATTTAACTTAAAAAGATTTTATTTGATTTTTAATATATCAATTTTGATTTAATATAAAAGAAAAAGGTTTTAAAAATAAAATACCAAAAATTTAAGCCATCAACCGGGTTTGAAACCGGGTCCCCATGCTATCACTCTAGTGTCTTAACCGGTTGGTCCATCTTACAATTTGATATTAAATTAGAAACAAAAATATATAAACCAAATATAAAGTTCATCATCTTCTTCCTAAAAACCCTAGGAGTTCAATTTGTTAATCCGCACTATGTTTGTCCAAATTAGCTTAGGGGTTTTATTAATCGGACAAAAACTATTCAAATGCATATAAAATTACCTCTTAACTGTTTCAAATTGACGGAGAACGAGGGTTGCCGGGAAAACGAATTTCGATGAATGATTTATGGATTGCAGAGAGTATATTAGTTGATTTTGATGTTGGGGACGGGTTTAGATGATTGATTTAGGTCCATTTTATAGTACTAATTGGAGCGTGGGGTGTTAAATGCTCGTTAATTGGGTTTACGTAAAATCCGCTTACGGGATTGTTTCGAGCCGTTATAATGAAATATAAATGTATATTATTGATTTTCAGTATGGTCCAAGGTCAATACGCGAATTAATTTGGTGAAAGGTCGAGATTTGCGGCGTTAGGGGGTCACCGAAGCCGTTTTCCAGTGGCTGGAAATAGCCACTGGAAAAACGGGGCTGAAGGGTGCTAGGGTTGACTATATTTTTTGTTATTTAATATATTTTTATAAATTTTGAATAAGTTACACTTTAAACGCTCAACTTTCATATTATTTTAAAACTAAAATTTAAATTAAATTTACAAAACGAATCTAGGGGTTTGAAATGTTTTATAAATGTAATAAAGGTTTATAAACTTAGAAAAATTCCAAATTATACCGGTATAGTTCGCAAATTGGTTAAATAAAAACGTTAACTCCCGTAGTTTTAATAATTGATCGAAAATAAGAAAGAATGAACGAGCGATGAACCTCAATCGTCGGGACTATTTTATTAATGATAAAAAAACATCGAAACGACCCAACGGGTCGAGTTAACGAATACCAATACAAATACGAATACAATCCAAATACAAAAGAAATTGACGAATGTCACATAAAATGAAACCTGAGAATATTAATAATATATATATGTATATATTTATACATCTATTCATAAACAAAAATCGAAAATTCGAAATGGGTCGGGTTTTCGGGTTTAAAAAGTAATAAATGTTACAGGATTCACAACTTTTAGAAATTTCGTCTCGAAATTAAAAAAAATAAAAAACAAAAAATTTTAAAATCTAGAAGCCAGAAATCGAAAAGCAAAAATCTAAAATCCAACATTGTAGAGTTCGACGAGGCCATTCCAATTATGCTAATTTGAGTCCAATCAAAATACGTTTGATACCCTTCCTACAAGACTATGCGTATTAAATCAACCCCATAATATGTTTGGTTAAACATGATTTACAAGTAAGTGATAGCCTTCCTACAAGACTATGCGTATGAAATCAACCCTATAATATGTTTGGTTAAACATGATTTACAAGTAAGTGTTGAGAAATGTTATTTAGTTGATTTTACACAGCTCTAACTTATTCAAAAGTTTGACAAGCTTATTGAAGAAGCTATACCGTTGGTCTTTAGATCAATTTATGAAGATTTAATGGCAATCTAAATTTATCTCATTATAAGTAGATCCTCAACATCAACTTTTTCTTTAGTTCGATGCAAGAAGATACGAGAATGTTAGAATGGATTAAGATAAGCATGTAAAATAGTTTATTGGAAAAATTATTATTATTATTATTATTATTATTATTATTATTATTATTATTATTATTATCTGAACAATTTATTAGGCGTTATTTACGTAGGCAATGACGTCCATGTGGACAATTAAAGACTACGACCAAATCAAAGAATTCATGTTAGAGGTTCTTCATTGCTATCTCTACAATTATACTAAAAATTAATAAATTTTTTTATATTATTTAATTACATAATATCTTTTATATATTTATCATAACAGTTTTTTTTCTCCTCTACTCACAATCAATTAAAAAATATTAAAAAATAAATAAGGACAATCAATATTCCCTTAAATTTAAATCACTAAATTTTCTTTATATTCTATTTACAACCACTTAAAATCTCATCCTACAATTTGTAAAACTCATTTACAAAAATTTAAGTGCTCTTATATCTTCAATTTGGTGTAATCTAAAATGTATATTAATATTCTTAACTTTTTTGCAATTATAAAAATGTATAATAACTTTTTAGTGCTCTTATATCTTCAATTGGTGTAATCTAAAATTTGGATTCTATTCAGGTAAAATTCTTAAACAGTATCCCTCGTAATTAAAGGTTTCAGTTTTGTCCCTTACTTATATCATCGTCCGGCAATATGTTAGGAAATAATGCCGATGAGTTAGTAAACCAATCGGATAACGACACATGGGGGAACGCATGCTTGACGATACGTTAAGTGTTAGTTTATGGTTGATAATGTGTTAAGTGTTAATTTATGGTTGACGATGCGTTAAGTATTAATATTTAACACATCGTTAACCATGCGTATTGTTATCAAATTGGTTTACTAACTCATCGACGGTATTCTCTAACATATCATAGGCGATGACATACGCTGATACGAAAAGGATAAAGTTGGAGACTTTAATTAAGAGAGACAAACTTGGAATCTCTAACTACAACCTAGTTATTTTAGGAATTACCCTTTGTATTTAATACTATATTTAGAAACTTTGATGACTTTTTTAATAGAATTCGTATTTTATTAAAAGAAATGGGTACAAAGTAAATCACTTTTCATGTAGTAACGATTTTTTTTATTTATATTTATTTTCTTTTTAACAGCAAATTAGTTTCACTAAAAATCCCTCATTACAGTTGCAAAACCATCATAAATGGAAGGCAAAAAAGCAAATGTGTATGAGCCAACGAGCAACTTAAACGCTATTAGTACAAGTTTCATGCAATCGAGCCGCATATGCTACTTGTACTCAAGTTTTACTTCTATACGACCCAAAGAAGTCGAGCAAAACCTGCTCAAATTTTTAACTACCTTGGTACGAGCCGGAGGACCACAAGTAATATACTATTTGAACATCGCTTTTTCTCTCTTACCATGACCTACTTATCTACTATAGGGTCAAGTTAAAATAAATTAATTTTACATCGTTTTAAAATGTTCATAACTTTTCATGTATTAATCTTAGATTTGAATGTTGGAGATTAGTTTAAGAAAATAAATTAATAGGAAGAGCATAAATGTAATAACCCATTTCTGTTGACTTCTGTTTTCACATGCAAGATACATGTCAATTCCCCATTCATTTTAAAACGTTCATAACTTTTTCATGCAACATTTTTTTTAAAAACATAAAAAACACCATAATAACAATCGTTTTTTTATCTTTAATATGAGTATCATATTGTTATATAAAAATAAAAAAAATAATGGGTTTTTATATTTTGTTATTGGTTGTTCATTGTGATTTTTAATTGGGTTTTTTATGAATTATGTTATAGATTTTGGTCATTGTGTTATCAATTTGTACTCATATTAAAGATAAAAATTAAAACAAATATTACTTCATTGTATCTTTTTGCTTGTCATTGTGTCACTCTACTTATTATTGTGTTTTATTCATTGTGGAGGAAAAAATATTATGTTCGTTGTGTATTACATTCATGTCATCGTTTAATATGTAGTTTCCATTATGTTTTACATTTCAGGTCATTGTTTTATATGTATTCATCATTGCGTTTTACGTTTAAGGTCATTGTGTTATATGTATGCATCATTGTGTTTACATTTTAGGTAATTGTGTAATATGTATTCATCATTGTGTTTTCTGTATTAGATAATTTGTTGTTATTTTATCATTATATTCACGTATTATTATTACACAACTGTATTATTGGCATTTAAAAAAACACAATGGTGATTTGAAAGACACAATGACGAAAAAAGACACAATGACAAACAAAAAGGCACAACGACAAACAAAAAGACACAATGAATGGCGTATTTTTTGTTTTAATTTTTATATAACAAACTCATACTCATATTAAAGATAAAAAACAATTGTTATTGTAGTGATTTTTTAAAAAAATATATCATATGGTGGAATTGGCATGCGATTTGCGTGGGAAGAGAGAAAAAATATATACTATTATTTTTATACTTTTTTTATCCCTACTTGACACATGTCAGTTAATTATGGCTTCTCACATTTTTTTATTTTTGTTAACATTTGTAGAATAACTCAACTCTGTTTTATTTTACATACTAGTATTAGAGCCCGTGTTACAAACAGAATAATTCAAATTATAAAATTATAAGTAAAACAAATAATTACATAGCGTGTATGAAAAAAAAATGTATTACATCTATGCTTGTATCTATACAATATGTACGTAAATTGAATTTATTTAAATCACAGAATGATTTTTTTAAATGAACTTAATAAAAAAATGTCCGTGCAAAAACGTACCCGAGAATGCTTCTTCTATTGAAAAATTCATTCTCGGTGTCATATATGTATAATTGAAATATTTTGGTTATAAACCAATTTCAGAAATAAGACTTCTCATACGATAGTAGTTCTAACCACTTAGCCTAAATACAAAAAAGGCGTTACTTTTATTGTTTATATTTATCAATTTACCACCCATCAAAGAAAAATAGAGTATTAAATTGTAACAATGGATGTTCTTCAAAAACTATGTTCTTTTGAGTCACACCACAAAAAAGATTTTGATAAGTTTCAAAGGGCTTTTCAACTTTGTCATAATGACAACAAATAAATAACGTGTTAACCCATTCAATTTTATGAATATTTTTTTTCATTTGAGCATAGTTTTGCATGACATGCTTCCCATATAACGTTTTAATCACCATTGAAGGAAAAAATTAATGTTGACATAAATATTTCAAATTTGATAAAAGGTAGAAGTATTACTAGGCATGGGGGTGGCATGTCGAAAGTGTTCGCAATCTTTTTTTAAATTTTAATAGTTGAAGGAAAAATAGTCAAATTGCCAAACCTCGAACTTTTGATTATTTAAAAAAATGCCCTTAAAAATAAATTTCAAACCCAATTCATGTTTAAAATTCTAACTTCATAATTTTGACATTTTAAAGTCAACACTTTGAACCCATAACAAATTTGACGATAAATCTATTTTGTATTCTCTAACTTTTAAAAATACTCAAAATTTTCATTTTTGACCCGTAACAAATTTTGATCTTAATATAGTTAACTTGTACCAAACAATCTGTTTACCAACTTTTGACCCATAAAATCAAGTTTAAGTTCCGCAAAAACCCGAAACAATTTTCATTGAGAAACATGATTTGTTTTTGATTTTTGGAATTCACCAAGTATTTTAAAATATATCGTAAAATAATATGTTAATATTTATATTTATAAAAATATATAGATATTATATAAATATAGTGTAAAGGAAAGTGAATAACTATTGATTTATTACATATATTAGGGTATATTAGTTTTGGAGGGAAAAAAATTGTAAGAATTAACCAAAATATGACAAGTGTCTATATTTATTTTACTTTATTAGAATTGGTAGATTGTTTCGTTGTTTTAAAACAATTTCTTTAATTAAGTGTACAAATGATACAAAGATAATAAAAAAGTAGATGGTCATAATAATCAAATGGTGTCATTTGAATGATGGAGGGGACATTTCTTTTTGGGAAGATAGGTTGTTCATGATTTCATTCGACAATTCCTTTCTTTTTTCTTTTTTTTCTTTCTTCTATTTTAAGATACAAGACATTTGGGTACACATATTTGATAGTGGGTTGTTATTTGGGCACTAGGAGTAGGAGGACCCATGTCCCATTAAACATCATCTTCACTTTCATGGTGAGGTTATTCTATTGTCTATGAAATGACCATTACTCAATATCTTTATTTGGCACATATGTCTATGCTGTTATAACCCATTCCTTTTATACTTCTGTTAATGAAATTTCATTGGTTTATTTTGGATTTGGTCCAATCAAGACTTTTTTCTTTTTGAGTTGGTGAGATGATGAGGAACACTTGGTTGGTAGTGTGTATAACAAATCATTATTAAGCGTAAAATGTTTATTTAAGGCATTGTAATATAGGGAGGGTTCAATGAGAACTTTAAAAAATTGAGAAACTATGTAAAAAAAATAATATAAAGCTTGATTTTACATATACAATTTAGTTTTAACATAAATATTTTTACAGTTTTTGCTTATAAATACATGTAGAAGACATTTCAATAAAAACAAAAATTTTAATTTTTTGAAAAATATATTTTTTACCCTTTTTATCCGATTAATTTTTTTTAGGAAAACGGCTTCTAGATGTGTTTATATGTAAAAATGTGTTTTATACATGTAAAAATACTTTTTTTTTAATTTTTTACATATAAAAGACATGATTCCCAGTTCGCCACTTTTTGTCGTTCCCTTTTGAACCTACCACTACATATATGTACTAGTTTGAGTCCCCTGTGTTACGAGGGTTTATTTAGATTTTTGTTTTTAGTCGTTAGCTATTTTAGATTTCGTAATGATATGTTTTATTTTTTAACGTAATTTTTCTTTGATTTAATACGTAAATAATAGTTTGTTACGCTCATTATATTTTTTAACGTTTGGGTTCTTTCATTTGAGAGGTGTTGGTTTTATAGATTTTTAACAAACGAACACGAACATGTTGATTTTTTTAAACGAAAAAACACAAATATTTATTTTATGAAAAATGGGTGGTTAATGTTGTTGATGCGTGAGAGGGGAGGTTAACAATGGTATGTGGTAATCAGAACTTTACCGGTAATAAAGAGGATAGATCGGTGATGGAGAATATGTAAAGGAGAGAAATTAAATTATCCTTTGATGATGAAAGTGTTTTTCAAATAAAAGAGGTGTTATAACCCGTTTAAGGGCTATCTGGGTTTGATGAAACCAGTGACTCACTAAAATTGTTGTATGATAATAAGGGGTTATTTCACAAATAAATTCGATTTTATACCCGTTTACAGGCTATCCACATTTTGCGAAACCCATGACCCGCGAAAATTATTGTTTAATTATGAAACGTGTTTAAAAATAAATGAGATGTTGTAACCCATTTAAGTCCTATCCGGGTTTAGTGAAACCCATACCCGCGAAATCGGGTCAAACGCATAAGAAACCTCAAATCACAAATCAAGTAATTTGGTGACATGAAAAAGGTGGGAAGCATCACAGTTTTTATCCCCCGTATTACGATGGTTGTATTATATTTGTCATGCCTAATATAGTAAATATATATATATATATATATATATATATATATATATATATATATATATATATTGGATTTTAATTTAATTTATTTTATAATATATTTGGACCTATTTTGATCCATTTATTTTGGTTATGTTCATTTATTGATTGAAAAACTGAATGCTCATTTAAGTGTGTTTATTTATATCTGTTTATGTTTGTTTGTATTCGTTTATGTTTGTTCATATATGTTCATTTATATTCATTTACCTTTGTTAAATTATGTTCGTTTATGGTCATGAACTATTCATAATGGTAATTTAGATCCATTTATGTTTGGTTATATTCAATTTTGGATGAAACATTGAATGAATTATCTGCTTAATGTTTAACATTCGTTCGTTTATGTTCATTTGTTATAAGTTGGATATTATTTTGTGAAATGTTTTTTTTAAGTTGAACTTAAAAGAAAAATAATCACTAACGTTTAACAGTCGTTCGTTTAAGGTTTGATGATGAAAGAGATTCACAAATAAATGAGATATTATACCCGTTTAAGGGATATTCGTTTTTGATGAGATCCATGACCCACTTAATTTTTTTTACTATAAAATCGTTTCTTAATTATAAATAATATCCTCATTTAAAAAATCAGATATTAATTTGTAGTATATCTAAACCCTATTTTATAAGATTTGAATATCAAATATTTTGTGAGATTAACTTTTAACTTAATGAAATGT
This sequence comes from Bidens hawaiensis, assembly GCF_021521415.1. Lineage (NCBI taxonomy): Eukaryota > Viridiplantae > Streptophyta > Magnoliopsida > Asterales > Asteraceae > Bidens > Bidens hawaiensis. The sequence goes on from NW_027496506.1 coordinate 124,276, forward strand.
TATAACCCGTTTAAGGATTGTCCGTGCTTGGTAAGACCCATACCCACGAATGCAAGTGAAACGCATGAGAGGCCTTCATTTACAAATGAAACAATATGGGACTTGAGATGGTGTGAGGAGCAACTAAAGAGCTTTTAAAGGTTTTATTTATAGGGGCATTTACATGTATCCCCTTATTAAGTTCCTTTATTACATATTTACCTAACCTTTAATAATTAATTACATACCTCCCCTTCTTAAACCACATATATTACATATTTATCCATTTCATTAAAATTAACCAATTAAATGACTATTTTAGCCTTAATGAGCTAACTAAAAAACTATTTACATATTTTCTCTTAAAAAAATCAATTACATGTCTCCCTAGTTTTAACCCGAACCAAGTTAGTGTTAAATGAACATATTGAACGTTGGATGGTTAATTGAAAGACTTAAGGAGAAAAAGTTTGTCAAAATCCCTAAATTTATACAGAAACGTTGCTTATTAAACTTAATAAAATTTAAACTTTCTGTATTGTAACGCTATGATGAAAATTATCATATAGAAATTACAACCGCAATTTTATAGAACAATTAATATTGTACAAAATAATGATTATAAATACATCAACAAAGGATGAATTCGCATTAAAAAATGTCCTAACAATTTTTGAAAAATATTATAATTATCTACACATCGATTTAGAATAAGAACTGGAACAAAAGAGCGAAAACGGAAGAGATGAAAGTAGGTTCAAAGATGTTAGCGACGGCGGGGGCCGGAATGCCGGAGCTTCTTAAGCTACCACATTACTGGCGGCCGTCAATATAGCAACCACTACGAAAAAAGCATCATCTTCATTGATTCCATTGCTATACTGATTACCGGTTTGATAATGTGCAGCAACTAGAAAATGGATTAATAATGTTCAACAATTATAAACTCAACATACCAGAAGAATTGCTCACAAAGGGGTTGTGGTTGTTTTCATTTGTGATGTATAAGAATTTATATATCTTTTAGGCACTGAAATCTCTCCAAATAAGCATAATTTAGGCAATTACAATAGAATAAATAACTACTAATGTTTATAATTTCTATCTATATGTAAATATTTCACTAAAGAATAAAACGAGCTGATATACAAAGAAAAACGAAGAAAAACGGTGAGAGCAGACTCAACACACCCCATGGTGAATCAAGGTATGACCATGTCTAGAGTATATGAAGTAAACAAAAAATTAAGGAAGCCAAAACATGGTTATGTTAAGCTCAACACACCCATGTTATCAAAAACAAGAGAAAAAGACAAAATAGAAGGTTTCAAAGCTTAACATGGCCGTGCTTTGACAAAACACACCCCATGTTTAATGTATAAGAGAAAAAGATGAATTTAGATTGTTGTGGAATTAACACGACTGTGCCGAACTCACCACGGCCGTGTTAACCCTTACTGTACGACCTGATGATGAGCATTTAATGGAACAAGACAAAAAAGTCACCATGACCGTGTTTTACTTAACAGGGCCATGTTTTGGGTACCTGATCCGCCTATAAATTGAATGCTCATCTTCCACATTCAATACATCTTGAAACACATTTACTCCACTTCAACAACCTCTTTTCCCCACCATTAATAAGGGGATTATCCCATCCATCCAACCTTTGAAGATTAAGGAAATAAAGCTCTTGGAAGAGGTCATTATCATCAGGGATTAGTCATCCAAATTGGTTAAATTGTTTCAATTTGATAATGTTGTATCTATTACTTTGATGTATAACACTATGCTTACTTTTGGCTAAACTTTTATAGTATCATCTTGGTTTATAATGAATCTTAATTGAAGTTTACAATATTAGTTAAACATGTGATCAGTTTTTTATTAAGTAAATGTTATGTTGAAATTAACACTTGATGAAGAATGTTATAATACTCTTAGGGCGCATTCGTTTCACAGAATTCATGGAAATTCAAAGTAATTAGAATTAAAATCCCATGACATGGTGTGTTCATTTTGTTGAAATTGGAATCTTAATTTCCTTTTGGTGCGTTCGGTTGTCAAGGAATTGGAATTGGAATTCAATTCATTCAAATTCCTTTAAATAAAGAGATTCTAAATCCTTCCAAAATGTGGAGGATTTCAAGTGATTTCGTTGGAATATTTTCTCCAGTTTTTTTCTTTTTTAATGAGAACAACGAATAAAATATTTTGGTTTTTTTCCCTTTTTTTTGTTTTCGATTTATATTTTGAGTTATGAATTTATTATTATTATTATTTTTGAATATGTTTTTGAGGGGTTTTTGATCTTAATAGAAAACCTCTAAAAAATTATAACACAAAATATAAATAAAAAACAAAACATTTAAAAACACTAAAATGGTTCCACCATTATCCTCGTTAAAAAAAAATCTCGATTCCAATTTATTTGTCAAACAAACACACCAAGATGGAATTGGATTTTAATTTCTATTGCAATGTTTAGATTCTAAATCCAATTCCTTCAAATTCCAAATCCTATGCAAATTCCAATTCTAATTCCATTCCATTCTGTGAAAACAACGCACCCTTGAAAGATACGTTAAGTTCCAAGCTTGACGATAAGCCGAGAAATTGCTAGTCTTGTGAGGCCTTGGCGAATATTAAAATAGACATCAAGTTCCGAGCTTGACGATAAGCTGAGGAATTGACACGCTTTTGAAGGCTTGGTTGATAAATTATGAATCTTTAAAAGAAACACCAAGTTCCGAGCTTGATGATAGTCGAGGAATTGCCATTCTTGCAAAGGCTTGGTAAAGTTGCATAGTCATAATATGAACATGGACCAAATGAATTATTACTAGTAATTAATCATTTTAAAATGGGAACTATTGGCAATGTTCATGGAAAAGGATTGTTGATTTTCATCCACTAAAATCGATTAATTACTTGTTAAGTGAGTGCGCAACATAACCTCTTTAAACAACTCTTGGGTGGTTAGTACATGAGTTCTATAATTGTTCAAGAGTTGTGCGGATTAATACGTGATAATGCAAGGTTAACCCTTTACAACTCAACTAATCTTAATTGGTATTTTATGCTTGATATAAATGTTATTTTTACTAAAATATCAAGGGCAATTCATTTAGTAATTGAAGGGATTGACTCATCTTTAAAGTGAGTTATCTTATGAATATTTATTATAAACCACTTACTTACAGAAAATGACGTTTTAGTGGAGATCATGAAATTATGCATATCTCTTTCTTTCTTTAATTATCATGGATTAACATGACTTAGGAATAAGGTGTCAATCCCACATTTAATCTCCATAGCAAGCTCACATCACATGTTCACTAATTACTTGTTAAACCAAGTTAAGAGGAGTTTGAACCAAGATCATACACTTTTATCCTTGATCATCTATTCAAAATATAAAAACCCAAAAATATTGTCTTTTAATTTGTGTCTTTAATTTTCCTTAAAAACTTACTTGTCAAACCAAAACCAATATGATATTTACCTTCGGTTAAAATAAATACAATGATTTAGTAGTAAAAATCAAACAAGCGTGTCTATGGATTGATACTTGGTTCTTACCTATACTTTATTACATATGCGATATGCACACTTGCCTATTTATGTTTGGTTTAGTTAAGATAATAATCATTTTTATAAACTTAAAACTCGACATTGTGTGAACAAACTTTTAGAAGAACTTAACAACTTTTATACACCACCCGGTGCTCATCAAGTTTTTGGTGCCGTTGCTGGGGACACACGGTGAATTTTTACAAGCAATCCAAGTATTTGTTAAACCTAGTCTATAGTGTATATAGTTAAAGACCTATCAAAAAGAACAAAAATATTTTTCTATCTTCTTTAGTTTTAGTTTATAAATTGCTTATATTAGTTTAGATTTAGTTGTACCCTTAGATATTTTTACTCTCCTAAGTAGTGTATGTCTTCTACATGTACTCCCGAACTCGTTCCACCACTTTCCGAACCTGAACGCCACTTTCACCTAATAACACGCTCTTGGGCACAAAAAGCAACCAAATGAGTTAAGGATGAACCGGAGGAAGGTACATCAACCGAGCAGAAACAAGAAGAGCCTAAGACGGCGAAACTAAAAAATGAGCTAAACATGAGCCAATATGGCAAGCCGACCCTTGACGGCTATGACAATAGCGTTGCACCACCTGAAATTCTTCTGAACATCAAAATCAAATCTAGCATCATTCATATGATTGAATACCCTGTCCAATTTCATAAACTTCTCGACGAAGATCTTTTGTCTCGTATTTCCCGATTTCTTCGAATATGTGCAACTTTCAAAATCCAAAATTGCTCCGAAGATTAAATTAGACTTAAACTCTTCCTATTTTCGCTTATAGGCCACGCTTTGGAATGGATTCAATCTTTAGGATCTGGTGCCATCACCAATTGGGATCAAATGGTGGAGGAATTCCTTCTTAAATACTTTCCACCTGGAAAAATTGCCAAGTATCGCGCCAGCATCATCGAGTCCAGACGGATGAAGATGAGTCACTACACGCAACATGGGATAGATACAAGAGCTCTCTTCGACGATGTCCGCACCATGTATTGAACAAGTGGCTTCAAGTCCAAACTTTATTCGATGCTTAAACTAGCCAAAACAAAAAAGCAATTGATCAGGTCGTTGGTGGAGATTTCATAACCAAATCTCCAAATAAGGCATTCGAGATCTTAGAAAAAGCTGCCAAGAAAAGCTTTGCCTATAATCCATCTCGATCAACCCCATCACACAAAGGAATTCACCATGTTGACAACAATACCTATATCTCTGCCCAATTCACGGCACTCTCGAAGAAATTTGAACAACTTCAGTCTGAGCTGGTCAAAGCAAAGGTAAAGTGTGACAGGTGTGGGGGAGATCACAAGGTCAAATACTGCCAAAGTATGACTATCGAAGAATGTGATTTCCTAGGCTGACAAAATAGCATGTATGGAAATACTTACAACCCTGGTTGGAGAAATCATCCTAACTTTACCTAGAGGGATAGAGCCAACAATCAAGCTCCACCTGGCTTTTATAGACGACTTCTCATTCAAAACCAATACTCTCAATCTAAACCTACACATCAGAACCAAGGTGTAAGTATCAGCCAATAACCGAATGGTGGATCTATAGTGGAAACTCTGCTGACGCAACTCATATCAAGTACTGACGCTTCAAACAAATTGACCGATGACAGATTCACGAAGAGCGAAGTGGAGCTAAGGAACTAGAAGGCTTCTTTGCAAAACATCAAAAACCAAGTATGTCAATCAGCCCAACTACTTTTCGAGAGACAACCTGGAGGACTCCCTAGTAACACTGTTACCAACCCTAATGCTCAAGTGTAAGGCCCCGTTCCCGGTAACCCTACTTTGGTGTTGGATTTACTCATAAACACAGTTCTAAAATCAGAGTAAATTAAAAACTTCGCGGAATAATTAAATACTTCAAACATCACATTACAAAACATTCATTCTTGTCTTAACATACAAATTGTCTTTTCATAATTAATTAATTAAAACAGTCTTGACACTTCTTCGTAGATGCCAATCTCTTCCGTCCATGTCATGTGTCCCTCCTTAAGCCAGCTGCCTCAATCTATTTGCCTGCGTGCATACTAAAATCAGCTATGCTGAGTGAGTTCTAGTTAATCATTTAACATACAATGCATTCATATCCTTACTCATACGCAACCGAAGATACGTATTCATACCTTATTTACTCTTACTTCTTTCATACAAACTTTATATACATGCACACACGCTACCTACTTTCTTTCATAAAGCCTTGTAATTTACTACGCTAAGTGAGTTCCAGTTAATCATTTAACATATAATGCATTCATATCCTTACTCATACGCAACCGAAGATACGTATTCATACCTTATTTACTCTTACTTCTTTCATACAAACTTTATATACATGCACACACGCTTACCTACTTTCTTTCATAAAGCTTTGTAATTTACCATAGGCTATTCTATCTCTACCATCACAGATATTATTAGGATCTGGTCCCTTCTGTCTCAGATATTATTAGGGTCTGGTCCCTTCTGTCTCAGATATTATCAGGGTCTGGTCCCTTCTGTCTCAGATATTATCAGGGTTTGGTCCCTTCTGTCTTAGATATTATCAGGGTCTGGTCCCTTCTGTCTCAGATATTTTTAGGGTCTGGTCCCTTTGTCTCCAATAACCATACCTGTCACGTCACTCGTTCATACATTCATTTTCATTCATGCATACTTTACATATCTTCTGGTCATGGATATACGTATATGTACATATTCATTCGTATAAAACATTCGATAATAACATTCAATACTTAGTCGTACATATAACATACACATATCATACACTTACCAATTAAGTTAAGTGTATTAACAACTATCACAAAGGAGTATGCACACAGCCCCAAAAACATAACGGATAAAGGGGCTAGAAACTCACTTGAAGTCGGTTTCTCTCGCCGTTAATAGTTATGCCCTTCTTTAGCTGTGCACGGCTAACTGTATAACGCATTACGAGTGTCAAATATCCATTATTACTACTTCTTATATCTAAGTCAATGACACCCTCAACTAATAGGGGTCCGGGGGCAGCGCCCCTGGTAGCGGGTCTAGGGGCGGCAGCCCCTAGCAGGGTGCAAGGGGCAGCGCCCTTGGCTGGGGTTGAGCCAGCCAATGAATTTTATAAAATTTTAGAAAATGAATTTAACAAAAATGCATCAGAAAATGAATTTTATAAAATTTCGCATGGAAGAATTTCGCTTCGCATGCCTTTTCGCTTCGCACGGAACTGTTTCGCTTCGCATGGATGAGCGAAGCGAAATGCCTGTTTCGCTTGTCATGGCTGAGCGAAGCGAAATTTCTGTTTCGCTTCTCATGGCTGAGCGAAGCGAAATGCCTGTTTTGCTTCTCATGGCTGAGCGGAGCGAAATGCTTGCCTTCCTTCGCTTTTACCATTTTTAAGCCATTTTACTTCGTGGCTCTTCCTCAGGACCTGATTTTTACTCTTTCCTAACTTTTGACACATTCTGACCCCATGCACCTGATCTTGAACCCATCTCTCAAAGTCCAAACACCACCTTTTTATCACAAAGTGCACCCGAGAGGTTATAACTTACCAAGTTTATATTTTTCTTACATTTTACAACCCAATCTATCATTATATCTATTTGCATGACGATTCTAACCATAAAACTTAACCATTTATGCCGAAACCCACCTTTTGCTTCGGGTTCGAGTTCAGATCTGGACAATACGTAGATCTGGACGTGATTCTTGTTGCTTGACGATGTTAAACACGAGATTCCACCCTTCTTTGGCTTGGATTTTAAATCCGAGTGCTAGAGAGAAAGTATGTGTGTGTTTCTTGAGTGTTTGTGTGTTTGGATGAGAAAGGAAAAGAAAAGGAAGAAGTGGTTGGGTTATATATAGAGGGGGTTTCATGGGTCCCACCACCCATTCCCAATTCCTACTTCCCAAACACTTAACACGAGACTACTTTAACGACACACACTATTAACAAACTTTCTGTTATTTATTTAACAAAAGTTGGATGTTACAAGTCTACCCTCCTTAAAAGAGGTTTCGTCCCCGAAACCTGACCATTACTACAAAACAAAAGGGGTAAAACTTGTGCATCTCTTCTTCAACTTCCCAAGTGGCATCCTATCCCTTATGGTGCTTCCATATCACTTTTACTAGGGGAATAACCTTACGACGAAGCTACTTCTCCTTACGGTCGACTATTTCAATGGGCTGCTCGACATAATTCAATTGCTCGTCCACCTCAATGTCCAGCAGTGGAACATGGGATGTGTCGTCAGCTAGACATTTTCTCAAGTGAGAAACATGAAAGGTAGAGTGGATTCCTTCCAGCTCATCGGGTAGATCAAGCTTGTAATCCACTTCACCCACATGGGCCACAATCTTGAACGGTCCTATGTACCTTGGACTCAGCTTTCCCCTTTTTCTAAAACGAATAATCCCCTTCCAAGGTGAGACCTTAAGCATCACGTGGTCTCCAACATCAAACTCAATGGGCCGTCTCCGCTTATCCGCATACGACTTTTGACGGTCTTGAGCAGCTTTCATTCTTGCCTTGATCTGATCGAATCTTGAGGAGGTTTCTTGCACAACTTACAGACTACCAATCTCCTTCTGAACAATTTCCCCCCAACAAACAGGAGTTCTACAACGTCTACCATACAACATCTCGAAAGGAGGCATACCGATACTTGAATGATAGCTGTTATTGTAAGAAAATTCTGCCAAGTGCAGATGATCATTCTAGCTTCCTCCAAAGTCTAACACACAAGCACGTAGAATATCCTCAAGGGTTTGGATAGTCCTTTCAGACTGCCCATCTGTTTGAGGGTGATATGCCGTGCTGATGTTTAGTCTTGTTCCCATGGCTTCGTGGAACTTCTTTCGGAATCTTGAAGTAAAGCGGGTATTCCTGTCTGACACAATCGATAACGGCACCCCATGCTTTGTAACCACTTCTTTGACGAACACGTTTGCCAACATTTCTGACGAGATAGCCTCTCGTATAGGCAAAAAGTGAGCACTCTTAGTCAAACGATCCACAATTACCCATATGGTATCATGACTTCTAGCTATACGTGGTAGCTTAGTTATGAAATCCATGGTGAGGTGTTCCCACTTCCATTCTGGTATCTCTAACGGCTGCATCTTTCCCTATGGTTTCTGGTGTTCGGCCTTAACCTGTAGGCAAGTTAAACACTTACCTACATAATTTACTACTTCATTCTTCATACCTGGCCACCAGTAGTCCTTTTTCAAGTCTTGATACATCTTGGTGGATCCTGGATGAATCGAGTAACGGGACTTATGGGCTTCATCTAGGATTTGACCCCTAAGTTTCCCATGTCGTGGGATCCACATTCGGTCAAACCTGGTCTTTACACCATGAGTGTTATCTATCAACTCGTTCTGCTGGCCAAAAATCCTTTCTTTCTTCATCAACCCTTCATCTACCAATACTTCTAACTAAACCTTGCTGATCTCTTCAAAGAAATCTGAGTTGATTATCAGCTGATAAGACTTTACTATCGCAATAACTTCTGCATTCTTCCAGCTCAAGGCGTCAACAACCACATTAGCCTTTTCTGGGTAATACTTGATATCACAATTATAATCCTTTGTCAGTTCTAACCACCTTCTCTGCCTCATGTTCAGCTCTTTCTGCTTAAAGAAGTATTTCAAACTCTTGTGGTCCGTGTATATAGTACACTTGGTACCATACAAGTAGTGTCTCCAGATCTTAAGAGCATGTACTACAGCGGCTAGCTCTAGGTCATGCGTCGGGTACGTACATTCGTGATCTTTCAATTGCCTAGACTCGTAAGCTATGACCTTCCTTCGTTGCATCAACACGCAACCTAACCCCTAATATGAAGCATCAGTGCAAACTACCAAATCTTCTTCTCCATCGGGCAGAACAAGGATTGGAGCTTGCGTGAGCCTCCTCTTTAGTTCTTCAAACGCCTCTTTTTGCCACCTACCCCAATCGAACACCACAGTCCTTCGGGTCATACCTGTCAACGGTGCGGCTATCTTAGAGAAGCCCGGAATAAATCTCCTATAATAGCCAGCTAACCCAAGGAAACTGCGTATCTCGGTCAGGTTTCGCGGAGTCTTCCAATTCTTTATCGCTTCGATCTTGGCTGGGTCCACAGTAATCCCCTCTGAATTGATTATATGACCTAGAAATTGCACCTCTCGCAACCAAAATGCACACTTTGAGAACTTTGCATACAATTTCTCCTTCTTCAAAACTTCCAATACTTCCCTCAGGTGCTCAGCATGGTCAGACTCGGTCTTTGAATAAATTAATATATCGTCAATAAAAACGATAACCGTCTTTGTAAGACCCCGAATCCCGGGAATCCTACAGTTGGTAATCATATTCAAAAATTCTCAAAAATTTAAAACCAAACATGTTCATCTTATTAAAATCAGTTCAGAGTAATCAACAGCGGAATAAATAACATCAAAATTCCCAAAAAAAAACCTGGAAAAGTACCCAAAACCAAAATTTAAATGCTTATAGTAAAAAATTAAAAGAAACAGTTTGCATTATTAATTCTTCGACTAGATATGCCTTCAACCTCCCGAGTAGCATCGAGCACGTCCAAGCGGTAGCATCCACTTCTTAACCTAAAAGTCAATCTAAAATGCACACAAAGTTAGCTTGAGCTGAGTGAGTTCAAGTTTTAAATAAAAGATATCAGTAGTAAAATCATGATAGCCATACCAAAGGTTTTCTAAGAGTAAAAGGGTATATCCATCTAATCATCATTATCGAACTTAAACATCCTCATACATACGTATACAAATGTATATGTAAACATCCATTCAATAACATCCCTATATACATAACAGTATATATATATATATATATATATATATATATATATATATATATATATATATATATATATATATAACATCCACGTATAACATCAGGGTTGAGCAAACGTATAACCCAAACACGTAACATCAGTGCATGCAAACACAAAGTAGGCATACACAACATCAGTAGTCGAAACGACTACAACATCGCCAAATATAAGCCAAGCAATAATGTATATACACATATATATATATATATATATATATATATATATATATATATATATTTAACATCCCAATACCTACTATATACTAGCAAGCCTATATAAATTCGTTTAAAAACATTTCAAGAGTTTAAATATCAAAACGGGATTATAAAACATTCCAAGAGTTTAAATATAAAAAAACGAGATTATAAGACATTCCAAGAGTTTAAATATAAAAACGGGATTATAAAACATTCCAAGAGTTTAAATATAAAAACGAGATTATAAGACATTCCAAGAGTTTAAATATAAAAACGGGATTATAAAACATTACAAGAGTTTAAATATAAAAATGAGATTATAAAACATTCCAAGAGTTTAAATATAAAAACTGGATTATAAAACATTCCAAGAGTTTAATATATAATACGGGATACGAACAGTTAGGCCATCATCAACACTAAGTATTCGTAGTTAGACATCTATATATTTATATCCCTACAAATACCGTCCAAATAATAACATCAGGGTCGAGCACACGTACAACCCAAACATGTAACATCTCATCCAAGTAATAACATCAGGGTCGAGCACACGTACAACCCAAACACGTAACATCAGTGCATGCAAACACAAAGTAGGCATACACACATCAGTAGTCGAAACGACTACAACATCGCCAAATATAGGCCAAACAATAATTTATATATATATATATACACACATACATACTATAACATTCCAAGGCCAACTATATGCTAGCAAGCCTATATAAAATAGTTTAAACGTTTTATCAGGAAAAATCGTTTAATACTAGGAATTAATACTTGGACTAATAGCAACCTCGAGCCTAGACCACAAGTAATTTTAACCCGAGTAATAAATTTGACCCGGCCATGATTACCATGCACACACACATCAATAAGCCTACTCACATCATTCTTAGTCTCGAGGAACTAAATATCATCACACAACCGTAGGCTATAAGGTAACACATACTCATACATACATACATACATACCTCCATACATTCATACATATATATATATATATATATATATATATATATATATATATATATCATCCCAAGACATTCCAAATTACAAGTAAGCCTATGGGCCACAAGGTAATATATATTAATCAGTCCAATACACGAACTACGTAAATAGGTCTACTCGCATTCAATTACTACCAAGCCTATTAACATCATCGAGTCTAGACCATATTCAGGTATATAACCTTAAGGAATATAAGACCATAAACGAGTCTACAATATCCTAAGGCATAAAATATAGTTCACAAATAGTTTCATAAATGCACAAATATGAATAAGGCTATGTAATACCATCCAAATAGTTGTAACGAGTAAAATCGTGTAAAATTGTATTACGGTGTGCATGCTAGCCCAAAACTTGAAAAGAGTAAAAAGGGCATCATGAACTCATCTGAATCAATCGAACACCTGCAACGAGCTAGGAAATCCCTAAGTGAACAATCACAAGCAAGGGCTTGTAAATTATACACAACGCGTTACTAAACTAAACCGCAAGGACACACTTGCCTAATGGGCCGCCCAAGCCCAACACTTTGGCCCAAGGCCAAACTACTTGGCCCAAGGCCCAATACTTTGGCCCAAGGCCCAACAACTTGGCCCAAGGCCCAACACTTGGCCCCAGGCCCAACCCAAACCCAATTACTTTACCTTAGCCCTAAAACCCTTCAACTAACCAAATCCATCCTACGAATATGGCCGGGGCTAACCATGATGCACAACTCACCCGCCGGTAACCAAATCGAGTCGAATACGCGCGTAATAAATCTTAAAACCAATTGTCAAACGAATCAGCCCCAAGTGGACTAAATTCCCATCTTAACCTTTTCTTACATCATAATTATGTCACCCGAGTTGATAGGGTTGACGGTTCCTTTTTACAACTTTCAATTTAACATTTAAATGAAAATTCGTGCACCGCGGACTCGATTGACCAATCACCAACCAAAACAGCCCCGAGTATCAAAAATATAATTCTCCCACAGCCCTTAGACTCCCCTAGGGCCATGCAAACTGATTCGATCGGTCATCCAAAAGATTAACGCATCAAACTCAATAATTTACAATTCTACACCCGATAAACCCTAGTTTTCGAACTAAAATCGATTGACTGACCTAAACACCTCCATTGGCCGAGAAATTTTAGTATGTTGTAAGTGACATACCTAGGAAGTTGACGGAGCACGAGCTTCAATTATAACAGCCCCGAAAGATGCGAGAAAGGGCAGCCACCGGTTAAGCCTAAAACGAACTTATCGATCAATACGAATATAACATGCAGATTTTAGCATGCAAAGATGTATTTTATTACATTGGAAAACCATGGAATTCAATTATTAAATTTTTACCAGTGTTGAATAAATATCTTAAGTTTATAAAAATATTTTTATTATATTTTTCTAGTGGACACAAAAATCACAAAAATTCTTCCAACACAGAAAGGTATGTGCAGCTATTTCAGCTGCGCAACAAAATGGTTTTATTTTTATAAAATTCATTACCCAGCCAAATTAAACGATTCTAATTGGGTTTGGTTCCTAACTCAAAATATTAACTTATAGAAGTGGAACCAACCAATTTAGACTTGTAGAAAAAAGGTTATGTTGATTGGGAAGACGGACCAGAATCCGTCGTCCCGCATCAGGTTTGACACTCGATTTTATAAAATCATAAAGAGTGTTCAAATATCGTCCAAAAATTACGTATTATACCTTTCTGGAAACTAGACTCAAAGTAGAACATCATGTAATCAAGAGTAGATCAAAAACAATATATTTTCATCGAGTTACAGACCCTACAATAAACGTATACGAATCTGTCAGCAAACTGTTATCATCAAAACCTTAACGACCATTACGCGATGTATAAGGATGGTTTAAGGTGTAAAAGGCTAGAGAGAACATGGGACTAACCTTGAATTGGATTTTTACGGCCTAATCACAGCTGCAAAGAGAAAAATCGGATGGTTTGGGTGAGTTGCTGCTGCCGATCGCAGGTTCTAGGAGGGCTAGGGTTTTGGTTTTTGATTATAATATAAAATGTTACGTTCTGGCCCTTCCAAGTTGAAAGTTGTGACACTTGAATGAAACTTAAGTAATTCAACTTATGGGTATGACAAGGAGGTCCCCGAAGTAAGCCGGTTCAAACCCGATAAATATACAAACTCTACAACGTGCATGCCGATAAACGAAAATGTCGGGTGCTACATACTAGTATAATACTTTAAGTCGTAAGAGGGGATGTTTTGGGAAAAAGGATGGACAAACGGACTTTTAAAACGTATTACAAGGCTCTAAATTAGAAAGATGAAACCCCGGCTTTTGACCAACATTTATAAACGATCGAGCCGATTAACGAAATTTACGGGCGTTATAGTCTTGTCTAACATCGGCCGACATATGCTGTTTATCATGTCCATAAATGCCGCGGGAGCGTTGGTTAGACCAAAGAACATTACAAGGAACTCGTAGTGTCCGTACCGCATTCGAAATGCTGTCTTAGGGATGTCCGCCTCTTTCACCTTCAGTTGATGGTAACCCGATCTGAGGTCTATTCGCGAGAACCAACTAGCACCTTGCAACTGATCAAACAAATCATCAATCCGGGGCAACGAATATCTATTCTTCACGGTAAGCTTATTCAACTCCTTGTAGTCAATGCACATTCTCATACTCCCATCCTTCTTCTAAACGAATAACACCGGCGCGCCCCACGGGGAAACACTCGGCCTTATGAAACCCTTGTCGAGGAGTTCTTGCAGTTGGGACACCAATTCCTTCATGTCCGACAGCGCCAAACGGTAAGGTGCTTTCGCGACGGGCTGTGCTCCTGGTATCAATTCTATCTGGAATTCCACTTCTCGCTCCGGTGGTAACCCCGGAAGGTCCTCAGGAAATACTTCCGGGTAGTCACACACTACAGGAACGTCTTTCACTTCCTTCGTCTCGGCCGTAGCTTTGACAACATACGCCAGGTAGGCACTGCACCCTCGCCTTAACAAACCCTCGGATGTTATCATCGAAATGACGTTAAGCCCTGTACTTTCTCTGTCACCATGAATCGATACTGAACCACCATCAGAAGACTTCAGTCTTACCAATCTACTCCTACACACTATCTGAGCTTCAAATTCAGATAGCCAATCCATTCCCAATACTACATCGAATCCTCCTAAGGTTAAAACATACAGGGTAGCATGGAATTCGTGTCCTTCCAATTCTATCTTACAATTCTTAACCAATCTCATAACTTTAACTGAGGTTTCGTTAGCGGTTTCTACCATAAAAGTTTCAGGCACACGACAACATTTCATCTTAGCTTTCTTAAAAAACTGGGTAGCTACGAAACTCCTGGTCGCACCTGAGTCAAACAATACGAAAGCTGAAATACCGTTTACTAGAAATGTACCTGTCACGACATCTGGGATTTGTTTGGCTTTTTCTTGTGTTAACTTGAAGGCTCTGGTCCTTGGCCTAGTCTTGTGTGAAATTAGAACATACTTAATAATTACTAGCAAGGGCAAGTAAGGTGTCGAATCCATAGGGAATAAGTGGAAAGTGTTAATCAAGTTCAATAATTAATAACTAATTATACTAGGCGGATAAATGATGTCAAGCGGTTTAAAAGATTTGTTAAACGAAAACACTATTACTTTGACTTGGAAACAATTATTAAAAGGTAACCAATCTCCAGGTTTCAGGTTTTGAAGCAAGTTGGATAGATAATTAAACCTATTGGATTATAATCTTTGTTTGAAATAATTAAACCAAAAGACTAAATGTTTGACTATGTGGATTATCAGAACTTAATCCGAATGATTGACACGGCCAAACAATAATCTAATTGATTATCAATTTTAGGTGTTGATAAATTTATTCATTATTATGGTTAAAGATAGCTAGGCCAATGACACTAAGAACTCAATCCTAATTGTTGATGACCACAAATCGTTAACTGATAAACTTCAATTCATTAACTTACCAGACACACTTTAAGCACACAAACAAAATCCAAAAGTTAAGGTTTAGAGTACCAACAATCCAATAAACAACTCAGCCCTACGCCCAAAGATGGCCATGAGCGGATTAGCCTTGCAAGGCATCTTCAATAGGTTCTCTTGATTATTGAATGGAAGATCACATGGATGATTGTGATGATTGAGAGGTGTTAGGATGGTGGAAAATGGCTCCAAATGCGTCCAAGTATGTTAGGGTATGAAGGATAGCCGTCCTAGGGTTGAAACAGGCTTAAATAGTAGGTAAAAACCAAAAATTTGCGATTTCTGTCCAGGTGACCGTAGCCTACGGTCGCCCCACCGTAAGCTATGGTGGGGGACCGTAGCTTAAGGTCTAGTCTCACTGCTTTACGGTGCAGTCCCCACCGTACTGTTTCGCCTATAACTTCTTCGTTATACATCCCTTTTTTGGCCACGTCTTTGTGCTAAAATTCTCTTATCACTCAATATAATAAAATATTCATTTCCACTCCATCTCAAATGCTCCAATTTAGATCCTTTAAGGTCCACTCACCTGTAAATGTAAAACCACTCAAAGTAATCATGTCCGAGACATATGAACACACAAAACACACGATAGAGCTCACTTAACATACATTATTTCACCCACACATCACTTATATATCATATGTGAGATTTGCGGAGGACCCCATTTTACTGTACGTTGTCCAAATCTATCGGGGTTCTCCATGGAAAACGATGCTAATCCGTATTCGCAGCCGCAGCCATATGAAACACGAGAAGAATTTCTTGAACGCATGAGAGCAGTGAGAGAAGAAAGAGATCAGGAAATTCAGGCTATAATAGATTATATCAAGGTGATCCCAAAACCATGAAATGTTTCTTTTTATGATACAGAAGGAAACTTGATTGCTATTCAAATTGCTACAGGTGCGATAATACCTATAGGTTCAGACTCCGAGTTTATTACGAGCAATGAAGATCTTTAGTTAGAATCGAAGACAATGGACGAACAAGTCCCACCTTCGGTTCATCAAGAAGTTAATTCAACTCATTAGTATCCCACGCCTTGGTACTATGAATCATAACCCATTGATGATGATTTTTGGGGTGATGAGGAGATAGAGGTGGTAGAGTTGCCTAATGACACCATGGTTGAAAATGAAGAGGGCTATAAGGTGGTGGAGAATGAAATAGAGGAGTAGCACATTCCTTCACGGGAGGGAGGCGTTTGGTGATGAACTGTTAGATTTACCAACTCCGTGTTGTGAAGACAAAGAGTTCTACCCACTTGGTGATTTAAAGCTTCTTGAGGATCTACAATAAAATGATCCAAGTATGGGGATCGAGAAGGAGCCTTGGCAGGAGAGCTATGAGGATGTAAGTGACTCGGTTACTACAATATTACACCTCGAATATGATAAACCAAAATATAAACCGTACTTAATCTCCATTCTAGACGTGTTGAGGTTTGAAAAATGGGCTAGAATAGGAAGGATACAGAGGCTCACGTATCGAATTATGCTAAGGAGTTTGACATACCCGCCTCACTTCACCGAATCATTATGTAGGGTTGACCACATCTTCAGCTGGATGCATATCATATAGTTTGGTCCCAGGAAATTCAAGAGTTGGTAGGCCAAGCTAAATTCATATCTTTAGGCCCACGAAAGTTTTGCGTTTAGTTTCTTCCTAACTAATAATAAAAGAAAAGTTTCAAGGAGTATCGATAGTAAGAGGATAAAAGAAAAGCCTCCTGATTGAGGTTTTGTGAGCGAGTCTAGCTAAAGACTCTTTTGTAAACTTAGAGCTTCCCGGGAGGCAACCCGGTAGTATCTTTCTTTTTCTTTTATTTTTATTTCTTTGCTTTTCTAGGTGTTTCTTCTTTTGTTTTTATGTTGTTCGAGGGATGCGTGTGGATGGTTGATGATCTATGGTTTTAAGCAAGTGTGGGTGTAACAACCAAGTTACCACCGCACCATAATATTGTCCGCTTTGGCCGGGACGTACCACCATCGCCTCACGGATTTGCTTTTGGTTGCCCAGGTAGTCACCCATCCTCATACTTCTCCCACCTGAGCACGCTTAACTGTGGAATTCTCCTCTCATCCACTACCATTAAGCGCCCAAAACGCGTTATGATGGGGAAGGTATCCACCTCCTTATAAAGAAGGCTTAGTTCTCCTTCCCAACCGATGTGGGATGTCACAATCCACCCCCCTTAGGGGTCCAGCGTCCTCGCTGGCACCACCGGTCCGGCCCTGGCTTTGATACCACTTGTAAGGCCCCGTTACCGGTAACCCTACTTTCGTGTTGGATTTACTCAAAAACACAGTTCTAAATATCAGAGTTAATTAAAAACTTTACGCGGAATATAAAACTTTCATAAAACATTACATATCAATTCATAATCATGTCTTTAAACATTCCTCTTGTCTTTCAAAATCAAAACGTAACTTATAAAACATATCGGATCTTCAGATGCCAGGCTTTAGTCTTCTGCCATGTGTCCTCCACTCAAGCCAGCTGTCTCATCCTACTCACCTGCGTGCATACTAAAAGTCAGCTACGCTGAGTGAGTTCTAGTTAATCATACACTACCATACAATACCTTGTTACATACATACGTACTTAACCTCATAACTTTCTTTCATACACACATAAGTACTCATACCTTCATTCTTACTTACATACTTTCTTTCTTACTTACATACTTTCTTTCTTACTTACATACTTTCTTTACATTCATAATCATACGTTTTAAAGAGCCTTTCGCCCTATAACCTCACAGATATTATAAGGGTCTGGTCCCTAACATCACAGATATTATAAGGGTCTGGTCCCTAACATCACAGATATTATAAGGGTCTGGTCCCTATCATCACAGATATTATGAGGGTCTGGTCCCTAACATCACAGATATTATTAGGGTCTGGTCCCTAACATCACAGATATTATTAGGGTCTGGTCCCATGTTTTCGAATATTAGTAGGGTTCGATTCCCTCTTCGTTACCATACAACCATACATCATACCTCGAGTATTATTAGGGCTCGGTACCCCTTTCGTAACCATACAACCATACAACCGTCATTTCCTTCTTTTATTAACTTTCTTACGTTCATACACATAAACATACATATCATACTTGCCATATTTATAACGTTACAACCTGACAGTACGTGCAATATCCGAAGATCGTTCACGAACCATCAAGCAATCATTCATACATATCACATATATCACCTATGGCATACACTTATCACTTTGGATAAATGTATTAACAACGCATCAAGTATGCACACAGCCCCGAAAACATAACAAGGAATGGGGCTAGAAACTCACCTGGATCCTGTTACGCTCGCCGTTGATCGTAATTCCTTTCTTTAACTGGGCTCGGCTAACTGTATAATATTTACACATATCAATTAACTACTGCTACTCGTTTGTATTTCTATATATATATGACCCACAACGAACGGGGGTCCGGGGGCAGCGCCCCTGGCAGCGGGGTTCTAGGGGCGGCAGCCCCTAGCGGGGTCCAAGGGGCAGAGCCCCTGGCTGGGGTTAAGCTGCCAGGTCAGCTTGGAAAAATTTTATTTTCGATAACTGCCTTAACACATTTTCCATTAGGTTTTTAATTTATTTTATAGACGAACTTCGCTTCAGGCGAAGTTAAACCTTAGGCGAACTTGGAAACAGCTTGGTTCTGGCTTGATTCGATCGAATAGGAACACGTTCGATCGAATAGGAACACGTTCGATCGAATACAACACGTTCGATCGAATAGGAACACGTTCGATCAAACAGGAACACGTTCGATCGAATAGGAACACGTTCGATCGAATACAACACTCATTCGATCGAATACAAAACTCATTCGATCGAATGAGTTGGAGACCATTCGGTTGCTTCCCTATTCGGTCGACTGGACTTGTTCGATCTACGCATTCGATCGAATGGACTGATTCGATCGACTGGTTCGATCGAATGAGTCTGATTCGACTCCTTCAAGCTGGGCGACGGAGAAACCCACGGGTTTTCCAGATTTTCCAGATTTTTGACCCAAAATCGAAGTTTTTGACATGGAAATGCTCGGGATTGAGAGGGCTATCGATTCCTAGTACTTTTAAACACAAAAGCTTGCATTTTGACACCAAAACAAGGCGGTTTTTGACCCGAAAACTCAAGTTACGAAAATGGGAGTTTTTGCTCGATTTGAGGTCGAAAATGGTTATGAAAACGGATGATTTTCGAGAGGGACTTACCAAAAACGATTAGGAACAAGATTGTGGACTCGGATTTGTGATTTGAGAACTTTCTCTCTCTAGCTTCTCTCTCTAGAAATGAGAGTGTTTGGGTGGGTGTAAGTGAAGGAAGATGGTGAAAAATGGTGGAAGTGTCAAGAACTTTCGTTTATATACTACGGGTTTGGTTAGGCTCGGGTTGGCTTCCTACGGGTCGAGACAGGCCGAGTTCATAAAATAACTAAGCCCAAGACCCGTTCCTTACTCGACATTAAATAACTAAAACGTGAAATTACTAAACATAACTTTCTTTTATTTATCAATATAAAAATTTTAGGATGTTACAAGTCTTCCTCCCTTAAAGAGGTTTCGTCCCCGAAACCTAACTATTACATAAACAAACTAGGGTAAAACTTGCGCATCTCATCCTCGACTTCCCAAGTAGCATCAGATCCCTTGCGGTGCTTCCATATCACTTTGACCAAGGGTATAATCTTGTGACGAAGCTGCTTCTCCTTGCGATCAACGATCTTTATCGGTTGCTCGATGTAGTTCAATTGTTCATCAACCTCGATGTCCATTAAGGGCACGTGAGACGTGTCATCAGCTAGACACTTCCTCAGATGAGAAACATGGAAGGTTGAATGAATTCCTTCTAACTCATTGGGTAAATCCAGTTTGTAAGCTACTTCACCCACACGTTTTACAATCTTGAACGGTCCAATGTACCTCGGACTCAACTTTCCTCTTTTCCTAAAACGGATAATCCCCTTCCAAGGCGAGACCTTAAGCATCACATAGTCGCCAACGTTAAACTCAATTGGTCGTCGCCGCTTATCCGCATAAGACTTTTGTCTGTCTTGAGCGGCTTTCATTCTTGCTTTGATCTGATCGAACTTTGAAGACGTTTCTTGAACCACTTCTATACTTCCCATTTCCTTCTGACCAATCTCACCCCAACACACCGGGGTTCTACATCGTCTACCGTACAGCATCTCAAACGGTGGCATACCAATACTCGAATGGTAACTGTTGTTATAGGAGAACTCTGCCAGATGCAGATGATCATCCCAACTTCCACCAAAATCTAAAACGCAAGCACGTAGCATATCCTCAAGGGTTTGGATCGTCCTTTCAGACTGTCCATCGGTTTGAGGATGATACGCCGTACTGATGTTCAACCTCGTCCCCATAGCTTCATGAAATTTCTTCCAGAACCTCGAAGTAAACCGTGTATCCCTATCAGACACGATCGATAACGGTACTCCATGCTTGGTTACAATTTCTTTAATGAACAAGCTTGCTAACGTTTCTGACGAGATGGCCTCTCGTATGGGCAGAAAGTGAGCACTCTTGGTCAAACGGTCCACAATCACCCAGATGGTATCATGTTGCTTAGCTGTACGAGGTAGCTTAGTTATGAAATCCATGGTGATGTGTTCCCATTTCCACTCAGGTATCTCTAGCGGTTGCATCTTCCCACAAGGCTTTTGGTGTTCGGCTTTGACTTGTAAGCAAGTTAAGCACTTACCAACATAATCCACTACATCGCTCTTCAATCCTGGCCACCAGTAATCTCTTTTCAAGTCTTGGTACATCTTTGTAGCTCCTGGATGGATTGAGTACCTTGACTTATGAGCTTCATCTAAGATTCGACTTCTAAGATCACCATGGCGTGGGATCCACATACGGTCGAACCTAGTCTTAACTCCATGAGTGTTTTCCATCAACTCATCTTGCTGGCCATAAATCCTTTCCTTCTTTACTAACCCTTCATCTATTAACACTTCTGACTGCACCTTGATGATTTCTTCAAAAAGACTCGGGTTCATGATCAACTTGTATGACTTCACTGTTGCAAGGACTTCCTCATTCTTCCGACTTAACGCATCAGCGACCACGTTAGCTTTACCGGGGTAATACTTAATCTCACAGTCGTAATCCTTTATCAATTCTAACCATCTTCTCTGCCTCATGTTCAGTTCTTTCTGCTCGAAGAAGTACTTTAAACTCTTATGATCGGTATAGATAGTACACTTAGTGCCGTACAGATAATGCCTCCATATCTTAAGAGCATGCACTACAGCTGCTAACTCCAAATCATGCGTCGGGTAAGTACTCTCATGGACCTTCAACTGTCTAGACGCGTAGGCTATCACCTTCCCTCGTTGCATCAACACGCAACCTAACCCTTGATGCGAGGCATCAGCACAAACAACAAAATCCTCATCACCATCGGGTAAAGTAAGGATTGGAGCTTGCGTGAGTCTTCTCTTTAATTCTTCAAAGGCTTCTTCTTGAAATTTTCCCCAACTGAATACTATCGACTTTCGGGTCATACCGGTCAGCGGTGCGGCTATCTTGGAGAAACCTTCGATGAATCTCCTATAGTAGCCAGCTAACCCTAGGAAGCTTCGTATATCAGTCGGATTCTGCGGAGTCTTCCAATTCGTTATCGCTTCAATCTTAGCTGGGTCCACGGTAATCCCCTCCGGATTAACCACATGACCTAAAAATTGCACTTCTCTTAACCAGAACGCACACTTCGAAAACTTGGCGTACAACCTTTCTTTCTTCAGAACTTCCAATACCTCTCTCAGATGCTCGGCATGGTCAGACTCACTCTTTGAATAAATCAATATATCATCGATGAAGACGATAACCGACTTATCCAACATCGGTCGACACACCCTATTCATCATGTCCATAAATGCTGCAGGAGCATTTGTTAGACCGAATGACATTACAAGGAACTCGTAGTGTCCATACCGCGTTCGGAACGCTGTTTTAGGGATGTCTACCTCTTTCACCTTCAGCTGATGGTAGCCTGATCTGAGATCTATTCGTGAGAACCAACTCGAACCTTGCAGTTGGTCAAACAGATCGTCAATCCTAGGCAAGGGGTATCTATTCTTTACCGTAAGCTTATTCAACTCACGATAGTCTATGCACATTCTCATACTTCCATCCTTTTTCTTCACAAACAAAACCGGTGCGCCCCATGGAGAAACACTCGGTCTGATAAAACCCTTGTCGAGGAGTTCTTGCAGTTGGGACATTAATTCCTTCATCTCGGACGGTGCTAGACGGTAAGGCGCTTTCGCGACGGGCTGGGCTCCTGGTATTAAATCTATCTGAAATTCTATTTCTCGCTCCGGTGGCCAACTGCAAGTTATGTTTAGTAAATTCACGTTTTAGTTATTTAATGTCGAGTAAGGAACGGGTCTTGGGCTTAGTTATTTTATGAACTCGGCCTGTCTCGACCCGTAGGAAGCCAACCCGAGCCTAACCAAACCCGTAGTATATAAACGAAAGTTCTTGACACTTCCACCATTTTTCACCATCTTCCTTCACTTACACCCACCCAAACACTCTCATTTCTAGAGAGAGAAGCTAGAGAGAGAAAGTTCTCAAATCACAAATCCGAGTCCACAATCTTGTTCCTAATCGTTTTTGGTAAGTCCCTCTCGAAAATCATCCGTTTTCATAACCATTTTCGACCTCAAATCGAGCAAAAACTCCCATTTTCGTAACTTGAGTTTTCGGGTCAAAAACCGCCTTGTTTTGGTGTCAAAATGCAAGCTTTTGTGTTTAAAAGTACTAGGAATCGATAGCCCTTTCAATCCCGAGCATTTCCATGTCAAAAACTTCGATTTTGGGTCAAAAATCTGGAAAATCTGGAAAACCCGTGGGTTTCTCCGTCGCCCAGCTTGAAGGAGTCGAATCAGACTCATTCGATCGAACCAGTCGATCGAATCAGTCCATTCGATCGAATGCGTAGATCGAACAAGTCCAGTCGACCGAATAGGGAAGCAACCGAATGGTCTCCAACTCATTCGATCGAATGAGTTTTGTATTCGATCGAATGAGTGTTGTATTCGATCGAACGTGTTCCTATTCGATCGAACGTGTTCCTGTTTGATCGAACGTGTTCCTATTCGATCGAACGTGTTGTATTCGATCGAACGTGTTCCTATTCGATCGAACGTGTTCCTATTCGATCGAATCAAGCCAGAACCAAGCTGTTTCCAAGTTCGCCTAAGGTTTAACTTCGCCTGAAGCGAAGTTCGTCTATAAAATAAACTAAAAACCTAATGGAAAATGTGTTAAGGCAGTTATCGAAAATAAAATTTTTCCAAGCTGACCTGGCAGCTTAACCCCAGCCAGGGGCTCTGCCCCTTGGACCCCGCTAGGGGCTGCCGCCCCTAGAACCCCGCTGCCAGGGGCGCTGCCCCCGGACCCCCGTTCGTTGTGGGTCATATATAGATAGAAATACAAACGAGTAGCAGTAGTTAATTGATATGTGTAAATATTATACAGTTAGCCGAGCCCAGTTAAAGAAAGGAATTACGATCAACGGCGAGCGTAACAGGATCCAGGTGAGTTTCTAGCCCCATTCCTTGTTATGTTTTCGGGGCTGTGTGCATACTTGATGTGTTGTTAATACATTTATCCAAAGTGATAAGTGTATGCCATAGGTGATATATGTGATATGTATGAATGATTGCTTGATGGTTCGTGAACGATCTTCGGATATTGCACGTACTGTCAGGTTGTAACGTTATAAATATGGCAAGTATGATATGTATGTTTATGTGTATGAACGTAAGAAAGTTAATAAAAGAAGGAAATGACGGTTGTATGGTTGTATGGTTACGAAAGGGGTACCGAGCCCTAATAATACTCGAGGTATGATGTATGGTTGTATGGTAACGAAGAGGGAATCGAACCCTACTAATATTCGAAAACATGGGACCAGACCCTAATAATATCTGTGATGTTAGGGACCAGACCCTAATAATATCTGTGATGTTAGGGACCAGACCCTCATAATATCTGTGATGATAGGGACCAGACCCTTATAATATCTGTGATGTTAGGGACCAGACCCTTATAATATCTGTGATGTTAGGGACCAGACCCTTATAATATCTGTGAGGTTATAGGGCGAAAGGCTCTTTAAAACGTATGATTATGAATGTAAAGAAAGTATGTAAGTAAGAAAGAAAGTATGTAAGTAAGAATGAAGGTATGAGTACTTATGTGTGTATGAAAGAAAGTTATGAGGTTAAGTACGTATGTATGTAACAAGGTATTGTATGGTAGTGTATGATTAACTAGAACTCACTCAGCGTAGCTGACTTTTAGTATGCACGCAGGTGAGTAGGATGAGACAGCTGGCTTGAGTGGAGGACACATGGCAGAAGACTAAAGCCTGGCATCTGAAGATCCGATATGTTTTATAAGTTACGTTTTGATTTTGAAAGACAAGAGGAATGTTTAAAGACATGATTATGAATTGATATGTAATGTTTTATGAAAGTTTTATATTCCGCGTAAAGTTTTTAATTAACTCTGATATTTAGAACTGTGTTTATGAGTAAATCCAACACGAAAGTAGGGTTACCGGTAACGGGGCCTTACAAGTTGGTATCAGAGCAAAGTTCGAGAGATTTAAGCATCCTACATGCTTAGACTCGAACAGAGAATGGGATTTAAGTAAGAAAGGAAAGAAGATGCCAGTTCAAGAATGCCATGTGTCGCTCAAGCAAGATCAGTAAAGGTAAAGTGCATGATTAAATGATGTATGTTAATAAGAAAGAAAGGATATGTGAACGATAGGGATAGGAATAATTGACTGTTTAAATTGACAAACTGCTTAAGTAGAACCAGCACAAATAGACTCATAAAGGGAAGTGTATATGACACGGAAAGTAACGTGATCAGCTAATCGCAACTGGCCACTGTTATTACCTGTTAGCCTTACTATCCTTGTACTAGATAGTTCCTTGAGTGATGATGTTTGTGTTTTCTCATATAGGATACTGATGGCTGGAGCTGGAGAATTTGTTGAAGCTGGGGGTCGCACTGGACGTCGTGGCAGGCCTCGTCTTGTCCGGCAACCCTCGGTAGAAGAAGCTTCCCACACCGAAGATGAAGGAAGCGCAGCTGGAGGAGACCAGAACAACAACGAAGAAGTTCAACTTAGCCCCGCAGTTCAAGCAGCCATCGTTCAGGCTGTAGTTGCTGCTGTGAAGAACCTGAATCCCGAAGGATCTGCTGGAAGCCGTGAACGAACTGTTGAAGGGGCGGGTGGTGATGGTAGAAAGGATGGGGAAGGTGAAAGAGGGGCCTCGAGTGGGGATAAGTCTGTGAAAGTCGATGATAGGAGAGGAGGACAAGGTGGGTGCAGCTATAAGTCCTTCAAAGGTTGTGACCCGCCTAAGCTGACTGGTTTAGGAGACGCAATCGCTACTCTCCAGTGGATAACCGCTATGGACAAGGTTATCCGCATTAGCGAATGCCGTCCCGACCAAGCTGTGGGTTATGCTACTCAGTCATTCGTAGATGAGGCTATGTATTGGTGGGAGAGTGTGGAGCAGAGGAAGACCCGTGAAGAGATCAAAGAGATGAAGTGGGAAGATTTGAAAGAGTTGGTAATGAAGAAGTTCTGTGCAGATGCCGAGGTTGAAAGAACGGAGATGAAGTTCCAGAATTTAAAAGCCGGTATGATGACGCATCGTGAGTATACCACGGAGTTCAACCGACTATCTAGGTTGGTGCCTGACATGGTTGACACTGAAGTCAAGAGAATCAAGTGTTATGTGAGGGGGTTGCCACAAAAGGTCCGCATGTTAGTCAGGGCGGTTCAACCTGCTACTTTTGATTCGGCTGTTGGACTCGCGGAAATGGTCTATGCTGACGTGGCCGCGGATGATAGGGTGGAAAGGGACGAAGAGAAAGAGGAGAAAGGGGTCACTCCTGCTAAACGACCCGGTACTCAGTTATGGAACTCCAGGGATAAGAAACAGAAAGTGTGGGAGAAGAGATCGTGTAAGACCTGCGGAAAGAGGCATGGTGGTGAATGCAAGTGGGGTAAAAATTCTAATGTTTGTCTCAAATGTGGAAAGGCTCATGGTGGAGAATGCAGAATGGGGTCGAATGCCTGTTATAAGTGCGGGAAGGTAGGGCATTATGCCAATGAGTGCAGTGCGAAGCCAACATGTTACAAATGTGGCAAGACAGGCCATATGTCAAGGGAGTGCACTGAAGGTGTAGCTGGAGGTAGTGGAAAGAAGGATGCCGATCAAGCTAGGCCCAGAACTAGAGCCTACATGCTGACCCAGGAACAAGCCAGGCAGATTCCGGATGTCGTCACAGGTACGTTTCTAGTGAACGATGTTTCCGCTTCTGTGTTATTTGATTCTGGTGCGAATAGAAGTTTTGTAGCTACGACGTTTAGTAAACTAGCTAAAATGAAAGGCTGCCGAGTGTCTGAAACTTTTGTAGTAGAAACCGCAAGTGACACTTCGGTGAAAATAACAAAAATGGTGAAGAATTGTAAGATAGAGTTAGAGGGACATGAGTTCCCTGTTACTTTGTATGTTATGGCCTTAGGAGGGTTCGATGTAGTCTTGGGTATGGATTGGTTGTCGGAGTTTGAGGCTCAGATAGTATGTAAAAGTAAGATGATAAGGTTAAAGTCATTGGATGGTAGTGCGGTGACGGTTTATGGTGATAAGGAGAGTTATGGACTTAATGTCATTTCGATGATAAAAGCCGAGGGTTTGTTAAGGCGAGGGTGCGGTGCCTACCTGGCGTATGTTGTCAACGCTACGGCCGAGACGAAAGAAATGAAGAATGTTCCTATTGTGCGCGACTACCCAGAAGTATTCCCTGAGGATCTTCCGGGGTTGCCACCTGAGCGAGAGATAGAATTTCAGATAGATCTAGTACCAGGAGCCCAGCCCGTCGCGAAGGCGCCTTACCGTCTAGCACCGTCCGAGATGAAGGAATTGATGTCCCAACTGCAAGAACTCCTCGACAAGGGTTTTATCAGACCGAGTGTTTCTCCGTGGGGCGCACCGGTTTTGTTTGTGAAGAAAAAGGATGGAAGTATGAGAATGTGCATAGACTATCGTGAGTTGAATAAGCTTACGGTAAAGAATAGATACCCCTTGCCTAGGATTGACGATCTGTTTGACCAACTGCAAGGTTCGAGTTGGTTCTCACGAATAGATCTCAGATCAGGCTACCATCAGCTGAAGGTGAAAGAGGTAGACATCCCTAAAACAGCGTTCCGAACGCGGTATGGACACTACGAGTTCCTTGTAATGTCATTCGGTCTAACAAATGCTCCTGCAGCATTTATGGACATGATGAATAGGGTGTGTCGACCGATGTTGGATAAGTCGGTTATCGTCTTCATCGATGATATATTGATTTATTCAAAGAGTGAGTCTGACCATGCCGAGCATCTGAGAGAGGTATTGGAAGTTCTGAAGAAAGAAAGGTTGTACGCCAAGTTTTCGAAGTGCGCGTTCTGGTTAAGAGAAGTGCAATTTTTAGGTCATGTGGTTAATCCGGAGGGGATTACCGTGGACCCAGCTAAGATTGAAGCGATAACGAATTGGAAGACTCCGCAGAATCCGACTGATATACGAAGCTTCCTAGGGTTAGCTGGCTACTATAGGAGATTCATCGAAGGTTTCTCCAAGATAGCCGCACCGCTGACCGGTATGACCCGTAAGACGATAGTATTCAATTGGGGAAAGTTTCAGGAGGAAGCCTTTGAAGAATTGAAGAAGAGACTCACGCAAGCTCCAATCCTTACTTTACCCGATGGTGATGAGGATTTTGTTGTTTGTGCTGATGCCTCGCATCAAGGGTTAGGTTGCGTGTTGATGCAACGAGGGAAGGTGATAGCCTACGCGTCTAGACAGTTGAAGGTCCATGAGAGTACTTACCCGACGCATGATTTGGAGTTAGCAGCTGTAGTGCATGCTCTTAAGATATGGAGGCATTATCTGTACGGCACTAAGTGTACTATCTATACCGATCATAAGAGTTTAAAGTACTTCTTCGAGCAGAAAGAACTGAACATGAGGCAGAGAAGATGGTTAGAATTGATAAAGGATTACGACTGTGAGATTAAGTATTACCCCGGTAAAGCTAACGTGGTCGCTGATGCGTTAAGTCGGAAGAATGAGGAAGTCCTTGCAACAGTGAAGTCATACAAGTTGATCATGAACCCGAGTCTTTTTGAAGAAATCATCAAGGTGCAGTCAGAAGTGTTAATAGATGAAGGGTTAGTAAAGAAGGAAAGGATTTATGGCCAGCAAGATGAGTTGATGGAAAACACTCATGGAGTTAAGACTAGGTTCGACCGTATGTGGATCCCACGCCATGGTGATCTTAGAAGTCGAATCTTAGATGAAGCTCATAAGTCAAGGTACTCAATCCATCCAGGAGCTACAAAGATGTACCAAGACTTGAAAAGAGATTACTGGTGGCCAGGATTGAAGAGCGATGTAGTGGATTATGTTGGTAAGTGCTTAACTTGCTTACAAGTCAAAGCCGAACACCAAAAGCCTTGTGGGAAGATGCAACCGCTAGAGATACCTGAGTGGAAATGGGAACACATCACCATGGATTTCATAACTAAGCTACCTCGTACAGCTAAGCAACATGATACCATCTGGGTGATTGTGGACCGTTTGACCAAGAGTGCTCACTTTCTGCCCATACGAGAGGCCATCTCGTCAGAAACGTTAGCAAGCTTGTTCATTAAAGAAATTGTAACCAAGCATGGAGTACCGTTATCGATCGTGTCTGATAGGGATACACGGTTTACTTCGAGGTTCTGGAAGAAATTTCATGAAGCTATGGGGACGAGGTTGAACATCAGTACGGCGTATCATCCTCAAACCGATGGACAGTCTGAAAGGACGATCCAAACCCTTGAGGATATGCTACGTGCTTGCGTTTTAGATTTTGGTGGAAGTTGGGATGATCATCTGCATCTGGCAGAGTTCTCCTATAACAACAGTTACCATTCGAGTATTGGTATGCCACCGTTTGAGATGCTGTACGGTAGACGATGTAGAACCCCGGTGTGCTGGGGTGAGATTGGTCAGAAGGAAATGGGAAGTATAGAAGTGGTTCAAGAAACGTCTTCAAAGTTCGATCAGATCAAAGCAAGAATGAAAGCCGCTCAAGACAGACAAAAGTCTTATGCGGATAAGCGGCGACGACCAATTGAGTTTAACGTTGGCGACTATGTGATGCTTAAGGTCTCGCCTTGGAAGGGGATTATCCGTTTTAGGAAAAGAGGAAAGTTGAGTCCGAGGTACATTGGACCGTTCAAGATTGTAAAACGTGTGGGTGAAGTAGCTTACAAACTGGATTTACCCGATGAGTTAGAAGGAATTCATTCAACCTTCCATGTTTCTCATCTGAGGAAGTGTCTAGCTGATGACACGTCTCACGTGCCCTTAATGGACATCGAGGTTGATGAACAATTGAACTACATCGAGCAACCGATAAAGATCGTTGATCGCAAGGAGAAGCAGCTTCGTCACAAGATTATACCCTTGGTCAAAGTGATATGGAAGCACCGCAAGGGATCTGATGCTACTTGGGAAGTCGAGGATGAGATGCGCAAGTTTTACCCTAGTTTGTTTATGTAATAGTTAGGTTTCGGGGACGAAACCTCTTTAAGGGAGGAAGACTTGTAACATCCTAAAATTTTTATATTGATAAATAAAAGAAAGTTATGTTTAGTAAATTCACGTTTTAGTTATTTAATGTCGAGTAAGGAACGGGTCTTGGGCTTAGTTATTTTATGAACTCGGCCTGTCTCGACCCGTAGGAAGCCAACCCGAGCCTAACCAAACCCGTAGTATATAAACGAAAGTTCTTGACACTTCCACCATTTTTCACCATCTTCCTTCACTTACACCCACCCAAACACTCTCATTTCTAGAGAGAGAAGCTAGAGAGAGAAAGTTCTCAAATCACAAATCCGAGTCCACAATCTTGTTCCTAATCGTTTTTGGTAAGTCCCTCTCGAAAATCATCCGTTTTCATAACCATTTTCGACCTCAAATCGAGCAAAAACTCCCATTTTCGTAACTTGAGTTTTCGGGTCAAAAACCGCCTTGTTTTGGTGTCAAAATGCAAGCTTTTGTGTTTAAAAGTACTAGGAATCGATAGCCCTTTCAATCCCGAGCATTTCCATGTCAAAAACTTCGATTTTGGGTCAAAAATCTGGAAAATCTGGAAAACCCGTGGGTTTCTCCGTCGCCCAGCTTGAAGGAGTCGAATCAGACTCATTCGATCGAACCAGTCGATCGAATCAGTCCATTCGATCGAATGCGTAGATCGAACAAGTCCAGTCGACCGAATAGGGAAGCAACCGAATGGTCTCCAACTCATTCGATCGAATGAGTTTTGTATTCGATCGAATGAGTGTTGTATTCGATCGAACGTGTTCCTATTCGATCGAACGTGTTCCTGTTTGATCGAACGTGTTCCTATTCGATCGAACGTGTTGTATTCGATCGAACGTGTTCCTATTCGATCGAACGTGTTCCTATTCGATCGAATCAAGCCAGAACCAAGCTGTTTCCAAGTTCGCCTAAGGTTTAACTTCGCCTGAAGCGAAGTTCGTCTATAAAATAAACTAAAAACCTAATGGAAAATGTGTTAAGGCAGTTATCGAAAATAAAATTTTTCCAAGCTGACCTGGCAGCTTAACCCCAGCCAGGGGCTCTGCCCCTTGGACCCCGCTAGGGGCTGCCGCCCCTAGAACCCCGCTGCCAGGGGCGCTGCCCCCGGACCCCCGTTCGTTGTGGGTCATATATAGATAGAAATACAAACGAGTAGCAGTAGTTAATTGATATGTGTAAATATTATACAGTTAGCCGAGCCCAGTTAAAGAAAGGAATTACGATCAACGGCGAGCGTAACAGGATCCAGGTGAGTTTCTAGCCCCATTCCTTGTTATGTTTTCGGGGCTGTGTGCATACTTGATGTGTTGTTAATACATTTATCCAAAGTGATAAGTGTATGCCATAGGTGATATATGTGATATGTATGAATGATTGCTTGATGGTTCGTGAACGATCTTCGGATATTGCACGTACTGTCAGGTTGTAACGTTATAAATATGGCAAGTATGATATGTATGTTTATGTGTATGAACGTAAGAAAGTTAATAAAAGAAGGAAATGACGGTTGTATGGTTGTATGGTTACGAAAGGGGTACCGAGCCCTAATAATACTCGAGGTATGATGTATGGTTGTATGGTAACGAAGAGGGAATCGAACCCTACTAATATTCGAAAACATGGGACCAGACCCTAATAATATCTGTGATGTTAGGGACCAGACCCTAATAATATCTGTGATGTTAGGGACCAGACCCTCATAATATCTGTGATGATAGGGACCAGACCCTTATAATATCTGTGATGTTAGGGACCAGACCCTTATAATATCTGTGATGTTAGGGACCAGACCCTTATAATATCTGTGAGGTTATAGGGCGAAAGGCTCTTTAAAACGTATGATTATGAATGTAAAGAAAGTATGTAAGTAAGAAAGAAAGTATGTAAGTAAGAATGAAGGTATGAGTACTTATGTGTGTATGAAAGAAAGTTATGAGGTTAAGTACGTATGTATGTAACAAGGTATTGTATGGTAGTGTATGATTAACTAGAACTCACTCAGCGTAGCTGACTTTTAGTATGCACGCAGGTGAGTAGGATGAGACAGCTGGCTTGAGTGGAGGACACATGGCAGAAGACTAAAGCCTGGCATCTGAAGATCCGATATGTTTTATAAGTTACGTTTTGATTTTGAAAGACAAGAGGAATGTTTAAAGACATGATTATGAATTGATATGTAATGTTTTATGAAAGTTTTATATTCCGCGTAAAGTTTTTAATTAACTCTGATATTTAGAACTGTGTTTATGAGTAAATCCAACACGAAAGTAGGGTTACCGGTAACGGGGCCTTACAGTGGGGATGCCAGTTGCTTCAGGATTGCTGCTTCATTCGTGGCAGAGTACCTTATTTGGAAATAGTTTGCTGATCGCGTTTGAATGGTAGAGCGTGGAACACGACTCACGAGGCATATCGTAAATTTACTAGGGGTGTCTGTTCCAATTAATTAATTTATTTTTAATTTTTGCTTTATTTTATTTGTAATTTCATTTTTCTCACATTGAGGACAATTTGAAATTTAAGTGTGGGGATGAGAAACTAACGTTTTTTTTTTAAAAAAAATGGAAAATGATAGAAAAATTAGAGATTGGTTTTTCAAAACTACTATTATATATAAGATATAAAAATATGGAAAACACACTCAATTTGCAATGTGTTGGGAGACCCAACCGACCTTGAAAGGTTTTCTGAAATTGTTATTAAATATACCTAATAAATCACGAAGATTCGTGGGTGCCCATTTTAGGAGAAGCGGCAAAGCAAAAATTCGATAGGGTATTTAAATATTACCGTAATCCGACAACTTTCATGTGGTGGGAATAAGATGAATTTTAAAAACAGTGCACCACTATGTTTTATGAAAGTAAATTAAGAGTGGTTGTGTCCCGCAATTTTCACTTTTTATACGAGTGTTAGAGAATAGTTATATTAGAAGATGCCTAAGAGCACAAAAGAAAAAAAGAATAAAAAAGAAAAAGAAAAAAAAGTATGTTTTGAAAGTGTATTCAAAGAAGTTGGTCTGAAAGACAAAGAAAAAGAAAGTTATATATTGCAAAAATGTCAAAGAAGCATTCTCTAAAATAGAAAAAGAGGCCAAATGTGAACATACTAGACGAGCCGAGAGCTTTCGCGTTTCCTTGGGGATAGTGACTCAGAGTGTATGCTATTGGGGCTTGATGTTTATCTTATGGAATACATAGGATGAAGTCCAATCATACTTAAGGCATGCTCGTATGACCTTCATATGACCATTCATAAATCAAAGTCCACCTAAATTGACATTGGTTCCTAGCATTAAAGAGTTCTTGTCTTACGGTGATAGGTAACCAGTTTGTTTGACCCTAGTTTGAAATGCTTGAGTTGGGGTAGGTCTAGTCACGACTTCCAGAGTATGGCACCCATAATTTGATTGACGCACTTAAAGATAATGATTAATGCAATAGGCGGCCTGATAAGTTGGTGGCTGGATTTAAGTGGATAACAATATCCGCAATCGCGGTTTTCGCGTTTATAAGTTTAATAATTAAAGAAACCTAAATGTTTAGAAAGTCAATTTTCTGATTATGATTTCATTGCAAAGTACTTTTGCAGGGACAAAAAAGGTTTAAGTGTGGTGATATTTGAAAAGGGAAAATTTATATATAAATCCTATAATTATTTCTACACTTTTGAGTAGCATTTGAGCTATTTTTTATTTAATTGTACTTTAATTTGGGTCATATTTAGTTTTAAAAGTTTCATGATTAAACGAGTTAATCGGAGTGCTTTCATTAAGGTTGAACCGTGTGAAATCAAAACATACTTTTATTTTTAATTTTATTGAAACCCGATTCTTAGAAAATGATACGTGTATCATATGATACCTATATTACTACTTATGATCAACATAATAATAATAATAATAATAATAATAATAATAATAATAATAATAATAATAATAATAAATATGCATTATAAGAATCAAAATATTTGGAAGTCAATTACACGCACGAGCACAGTAGGCAAAATACGGGTAAAGTTAAATTACAAAGGACAACAAAAATGAGAAGGGTGAGAAGGAATCTAATCTATTGATCTTAGATTTGAATGATGGAAATTAATTTAAGAAAATAAATTGATGAAAATGGCATAAATGTAATAACCCACTTTTGTTGACTTTCTCTTTTCACATTGTTGAGTCAGATATTTGCTAAGGAAGATTGGAATCTTCTCAACCTCCTCTGGAAATCAGCTAAGTATGGACTTCGAGCAAGCTTGGACGATCGGGCATGGTTTACTACCTCGAGCAAAGTCTTCAGAACCATTTGTGGTTAATTCTCCTAAGTGAAGGCTTCGACCAAGCTACACTTCAACGAGCAAGAGTGTTCTTCTATCGAGTATGGATTGCCAATCGAGCAAACAACTTGATCATTCAAGTCTTAACCAAGTGTTACGGGCACAGGATGTCCGAGCACATGGTGACGAGGGT
Source organism: Bidens hawaiensis (assembly GCF_021521415.1). NCBI lineage: Eukaryota > Viridiplantae > Streptophyta > Magnoliopsida > Asterales > Asteraceae > Bidens > Bidens hawaiensis. The sequence continues at coordinate 159,117 of NW_027496506.1, forward strand.
GGATGCAATAAGAAGATGTCATATGCTCCAAGCATGGACTACGAGCATGGTTCAATCTCCCGAGCAAGATTTATATCCGAGCATGCTAAAGATTGCTAAATAAGTCTTAAGACAAGATTGAAGGCATCAAGAAGAATGAGCTTGCTCGATGGACTAGTTCGAGCAAAGCAAGGATGAGTCAAGAAGAATGAAGTCTGCTAGAGGAGAATATTTCTTTGAAAATGTTCTAAGTAAAGTATGTACAAAGACACTCATCTAGCATACCTAGCATAGTGAGTCTGCTCGAGCAAGATGCTTATCATGCTCGAAGACTCTTACACTTGTATTTGTTTTTGTCTTTCATTATGTAATAATTAGGGATTCTAGAAGGAATGTTAGGGTCTATAAATAGGGTCCTAGGTTTCCATTTAGGGAGTCGGGATGCACGGAATACGAGAAACATTCCTACGAATATTCATTTTGTCTCCTCGTACATCCGCCGCCGTTTTCACGAAACCCTTGACATTCCTTTCACTGTTTCATTGAATGATGTATTAAATACAGTGAATCTTTATCTTTGAATCTCTCTTTACTGATTATCATTTATTGTTTCGTTTGTTATTATATCACGCCTTCACTCCCATCCGTTGGATATCCTGATTCTGCAGGGATATTCAATAGGCCTTTGGGTTATTGAGTTTGTGTGTTCTTGTTAACCTTATTAAGGTTTGCACCAGATTCTCGGTCCTGACAAGTGGTATCAGAGCTTTGGAAGCTCGCTGAAGACCATGGGACTGAAGGTTTGTGATAAAGCTTGAAGCTTTACTGTGTTTGACTGCTTGAAAGGTCAGATCTGCTGAAATGGAAGACCAGGAACTATCTAAGAACAAGATTCCAAGACTTGAAAATGTCTGACTTTGACCTAAACAAGAAACTGTTATCTTCATTGTTTGGTGAATTGTACACATCCAGCAAATTTATCAAGGAAAAAGCCAATTTTCCCAACTTTAAGTTGGATGATGTGTTAGCCTTCCTAAAAGCTGCTGAGCATGAGATAATTGAGAATCACATGATCAGAGAGGATAAGCCTAACTTCCCAATGACAAATGCTCTTGTAGCACCAATGGGAAATCTCTCTGCCAAGAACCAGCAACAACCAATTAGTGAAGAACCAGCTGAAACAAGCTCGGTGTGTGGAGGAAGTCAGTCAAGGTTCAACATACAAATGATAGAGGATGACACCATCTCATGAGCAAGTGGACACCCTCCGTACATGCCAAGCAATTCAAGCCATGGAGAAGACTATCAAGCTCTATTTTCTATGTTCACTGATTCATATCATGCCTTTATGGCCAAGAACCTGATCAACACAAGCATTACGCAGGAAGATCTTGAGAAAATTGATGCAGATGCATTAGAAGATATGTATATCAAAAGGCAGGCTGCAATGTTAGCTGTGAGAAGCAAGAGGTTGTACAACAGGACAGGAAGAACAAGCTTCTCTGGATCTAATGAAAGAATAGGGTTTGACAAATCAAAAGCCATCTGCTACAACTATCAGCAACCTGGACACTTCGCCAGAGAATGTAACCAGCCCAAGCAAGTGGGAAATCAAGTGAATCAGAATCAGTTCTACCAAAATCAGAACCAAAATTTCTAGAATCAGAGAAACCAAATGGTCAACCAAAATCCCTATCAACAATAGAATAGACCTCAACAACAGTTCAAGTCTCAAAGACATAACCAACTACAGATTCAAAACAATCAGAATAGAGGAAACCCAAATGATGTGAATCAAGTGAGGGATCAAGGAAATGTTGCTGTCACAAGGGTACCACAAGATGGGATTTTGACTGGAGCAACCATGCGGCAGAGATGGAAAAAGCAAACGTTGCTTTCATGGCCAGGGTGCAGGATAAAGCAGAATCGTCAAATTCACAGGTACATTCTGACATCTCTATTTCTGATCTTCATTTAACTATTGATGAGCTGAATCAGGAGATAGGAAAGTGGAAGTCAGAATGTGGGAGAAAAGAAGCTTTTCTAAATGTGTATGAGACAAGTGAAGCAAATTATGAAAACTAGATCAAAAGCTTAGAAGAAGATTGTATGCAAGCATACAGGACTCAATCAAGAATGACTGTTGAGATTGAGGGACTGAAGAAGATGTATGCTAATGAGAACCTTAAGAATGCTGAACTGATAATTCAAATGGAATTTTTGAAGAATTTGGCGTCTACTGGAAATATAGTTGGATACGTGGACAAAATAACTGATGAAGAGAAATACAAGAAGGTGCAACCACCTTTTTGTGACAGTTATCCGTTGAGAGTAGACAAAGAGAGCAGAAATGAATATTTGAAGCAATTCAAGAATGTATTTGAAGACAGACTTGAATTTGTGAAACAGTATGAAGATGTAATTGTTGACAAAAAGGGAGAGTTTGCTGTGAAACAGACTGAGAAGCCAGAGGAAAAGGAAGTAAAGAAGAAATGGAGTGAATACTCTAGTGAGGGGAGTACATGCAGCTGTTGCAGCACCAAATCATCAAAAGGCAAGAAAAAGAAGAAGGGATCAAACAAAAAGAAGGATGAAAAGATTCCAATGTTGCCAAAGATAACTCCCAAGATGAAGAAAAAATTTGAAAAGATGAGAAGAGAGCATGTAGTGTTTGATATGTGTGCCAGACCTCAATCAGAAATCAAGAAAGGAATGATGTACCAAAGAAATCTTCATATGATCAAACCCATCCTCTAATCTATCAAGTTTTCTCTAATCATGAACTGTTTGATATTGGGGATGTGGATTATGTGCCAATGAGAAGATTTGCTGATGAACAAGAAGGAAACTCTTCAAGATCACCATCTAAAGTGAAGCCAATTGTGTTTGTCAAAGAGAAATATCATCTAGTGCCTGATGTGAATAAGCCAATCAAGATGGATTTCAGCAACTCCTTGTGCCCAAAGACATCCCTAGGTTTTGAATTTCCCAAGCCAAGTGATAGAATCAAAGACAAGCAACTGCTTGAGGATATGGGAAGTTATGCCAAGGTGTGGTGCAAGAAATGTGATGCTTACGGACATCACACTGATTCCTGCTGGTTTGAGGAAGATGAGTTTGTTGTGCCGGATGTTGTTTGTGGATTTGATATGAAGGGATACAAACAGATGTATCAAAAGTATTTGAATGAAGAGGAGGACACCACCGGTGAAGAAGAGAGAAAGTCATGTTTAGAGAAGAGATTGAAGCAGGTTCAGAAAATCAGAGATGATTCAAAAGGATCAAGCAAACCAGTGAAGAACAAAAGGTCAAATGACAAAGGAAAAGCCAAAATGAGACCTGGTGTTCTTAATGGTGATGAGAAGTTCTTGATGAAGCAAGGGTTTGAACCAAGAGGGTTTCAGTGGAAAACAAAGAAGGAGTTAAATGAAAGGAAAGACTGTGTGATTGATCAGATTGAGAACAACATTAAGTCACCAGTTGTGTCAGTTGGGTTAGACTTAGACTCAGATGAAGAATGTGAAGTAGTCTATGAAGATCCACTTCCACTTCCAGTTCCAACTCCTGATGAATCTCCAAGGAGATAGCAGCATGAAGACTTAATGATGATCACTTTAATTCTGTTTTATCTTTGTAAGTTTATTTTATTTGTAATTGAAATGTAAAATTTGATATGTATTGCCCAAGTGGCAGAATTCCGTTATGTAACGAAATGATATTTAGCCTAAAATTGATTATCATTAGAAGGCTGATACATGTGTAACTATATGCAGGTGTGTTTTTGGTGCATCTGAGAATGTTTTAATCTAGGGGGAGATTGTTGAGTCGGATATTTGCTAAGGAAGATTGAAATCTTCTCAACCTCTTCTGGAAATCAGCTAAGTATGGACTTCGAGCAAGCTTGGACGATCGAGCATGGTTTACTACCTCGAGCATGGTCTTCAGAACCATTTGTGGTTAATTCTTCTAAGTGTTAAGGTTTCGAGCAAGCTACACTTCAACGAGCAAGAGTGTTCTTCTATCGAGTATGGATTGCCAATCGAGCAAACAACTTGATCATTCAAGTCTTAACCAAGTGTTACGGGCACAGGATGTCCGAGCACATGGTGACGAGGGTGGATGCAATAAGAAGATGTCATATGCTCCAAGCATGGACTACGAGCATGGTTCAATCTCCCGAGCAAGATTTATATCCGAGCATGCTAAAGATTGCTAAATAAGTCTTAAGACAAGATTGAAGGCATCAAGAAGAATGGGCTTGCTCGATGGACTAGTTCGAGCAAAGCAAGGATGAGTCAAGAAGAATGAAGTCTGCTAGAGGAGAATATTTTCTTTGAAAATGTTCTAAGTAAAGTTTTCTCGAAGACACTCATCGAGCATACCTAGCATAGTGAGTATGCTCGAGCAACATGCTTATCATGCTCGAAGACTCTTACACTTGTATTTGTTTTTGTCTTTCATTATGTAATAATTAGGAATTCTAGAAGGAATGTCAGGGTCTATAAATAGGGTCCTAGGTTTCCAATTCGGGCAGTCGGGATGCACGGAATACGAGAAACATTCCAACGAATATTCATTTTGTCTCCTCGTACATCCGCCGCTGTTTTCACGAAACCCTAGACATTCCTTTCATTGTTTCATTGAATGATGTATTAAATATAATGAATCTTTGTCTTTGAATCTATCTTTACTGATTATCATTTATTGTTTCATTTTTTATTATATCACGCCTTCACTCCCATCTGTTGGATATCTTGATTCCGCCGGGATATTCAATAGGCCTTTGGGTTATTGAGTCTGTGTGTTCTTGTCAACCTTATTAAGGTTTGCACCAGATTCTCGATCCTGACACACATGCAAGGCACATGTCAATTCCCCCACCATTTTAAAACGTCCATAACTTTTAATGCAAAATTGTTTTTAAAAAAAATTCACCATAATAACAAGCGTTTTTTATCTTTAATATGAGTACCATATTGTTATATATAAAAAAATAGTGAGTTTTTTATATTGTGTTATTGATTGTTCATTATGATTTTTAATTGGGTCTTTCTATGCATTGTGTTATAGATTTTGGTCATTGTGTTATCAATTGATACTCATATTCAAGATAGCAATTAAAACAGAGATTGTGTCATTGTATCTTTTTGTTTGTTATCGTGTCTTTGTGCTCATTATGTGTCTTACTACTTATCATTGTGTTTTAGTCATTGTGTATTATATTCTTGCCATTGTGTAATATGTAGTTTCCATTGTGTTTTACGTTTCAGGTCATTGTGTTATATGTATTCACCATTGTGTTTTACGTTTCGGGTCATTGTGTTATATGTATTCATCACTATGTATTACGTTTCATGTAATTGTGTAATATGTATTCATCATTGTGTTTTATGTATTAGATAATTTGTTATTTAATTATTATATTTACGTATTATTTTATTACACAACCATATATTAGCATTTAAATAAAATACAATGATGATTTGAAAGACACAATGACGAAAAAAACAATAACAAACAGAAAGACACAAAGACGTGAAGAGACAATGACGAAAAGACACAATGATACAATGACGTAATTTTTTTTCATTTTTATATAACAAAGTAATACTCATATTAAAGATAAAAAAAACGCTTGTTATTATGGTGATTTTATTTTAAAAAATAATGTTGCATGAAAAAGTTATGGATGTTTTAAAATGATGGGGGGATTGTTATGTGACTTACATGTGGAGAGAGAAAATATGTAGTATTACTTTTATACCCTTTTATCTTTGGTACCCACTTGACATATGCCAATCAACTATGGCTTCTCACACTTCTCATTTTTGTTGGCCATTGTAGAATAACTCGACCCGACAAAATACATGCATTTAATTCTTAGACTTTTTATTTTGATATTAGGCCCACATTAATTTGGTTTTGGGCTCTAAACTGAGGGAAGGAACCCTACGGATGGACTGTGGATCCTAATAAAAGAAAATAGATATCTTGGATGGTAAGGAATTGTGAGTACATAATATAAAAGGAGGCGGCATAATACAAAATAGAAAGAGAGACGAAAATAGACAATCGCAAGAGAGTAACAAGAAAATAGAGAAGGGGCACATACGTGTTGTTTCAACTAGAGAGCGTCCGGGTTTTAACATCTACTTAACCAAACACTGCTTTCTGGATTGAATTTATTAATATCTTTATGAATTCAATGTTTGAACTTATATATTTTGGTTTGTTCTTTAGTATGATTGTTGGTTAACTGCCTAGCTACCAAGGTTTTTGATGAATACTTTGTGATTTGCGGATATTATCTTGGTTTTTGGATTTTATTATTGGATTAATACTAAAATAAATACACTTTTTACAAATGTTTTGATGTGTTTGCGTATATAGTTTTGATCTATTATTGATCTTTGTTCCACATGTGTCTTGTTGAATTCTCCTGTCATTTATAGATTCATGTTTAGGTCGCTTACTTTGTGTTTGTGATTATTTTATGGTTTTGCAAGACATAGTAATCCATGGGAACATTGGTTAGTGATTTGTTAGAGCTTTTTATTCTACCTATCTAGAGTCTGAGAGGTAATAGATAGTCGGGTTGTCATTGAGATTAGGTGTTTAGGCTAGAACACCCTAACATGAGGTTTCCTAGATGTCCCCAGTTTCATTGTAATTCTGTGTCTTATCAGTTGTTCTTAGGTTACCTCTTGCACTTTAGGGTGTATTGAAGTAGTGAGACTGACAGGTAATCTGTCTTTTAGTGTACTTTAGTATTGTTGGAGAGACTGACATGTAATCCGACCAATCGGTAAGTTTACACGCCCCTTAAGGTTTCCTTTTAGATCACACCCGAAAAATGATCCGGGAACCACTAGGTTATCTAAGGGTGTCGTATTTTATGATCCCGATTCCATCATAGTTTCCGTTGCCGAGAGAGATCCAAGTGTCACAAGTAGGATTCTAACCTAGGTAGTGTTTATCCTATTTTTGAGGTCGTCAAGATAATCGAGTTATAACTTTGTTAGTGTCAGTGTAAGTGTTAGTTTTAGTTTAAGTATTCTTTAGTTTATAGTTTATAAATAAAAAACACTAAAATCAATTAAATCTAATTAATTAAGTTATTAATCAGAGTCTTGCTTAGGTCACTAGTTTCCTTTCTGTTCAATATCCCGGACTTCATTAGGCTTAACTATAGTTGATAGGTACACTTGCCTGTCTAGTGGTTTAGCATTAGGAGAGTCTAGGTTTATAAATTTAAAACTAGAGTGTCTAGGTTAGGTTATGTTTTTATAGATGCCTTTAGCACATCAGAACCTATGAAACAATGGATATGTTTGGCAAGGAGCTTTTAGGGGCTTTAAGCTTCAAGCTTTTAAGAAAAAGCTCCTACCAACAAAAAGCCTTGTTTGGTTCAATGGGCTTGAAGATTTTATATTAGGAGAAAAAGCTCTTTTTCTAAACGCTACTACTACTAGCGTTTGAGAAAAAGCTAGAAGCTTTTACAATTGAATTTACAATTTTGGTACTTAAACTTTCATCAACTTTTGTTAATTTATATAATAGTTACGTATTTTACCCTTATTCAAAACTAACTACCCCCATGACTCTTTAAAAGTTCATAACTTTTTCATACGTTAATATTTTTTAAACACATTACATCATAAAAAGAGCATTTTATTATCTTTTAAACACATTACTGTATATTTTAGCTTTATTTCTTGATTTTCGCCACCGATTACACGCTTATTGCCTTTGCACGAAGTACACGTTTGCATTCGGGTTATGCGTGCAATAATATCAAGTGAATCACGTACCAACACTAATTATGCGGTTGATGTCAGGTTGCGCGCGCACTCCGCCGCATCGCGCTGGTACCCAATTAGTTTTATTAAAAGCTCCAGCTACTCTGTCAAATACCTAAATATACATCTATAAAGCTCCAGCTACTCTGCCAAACACCATATTTAAAAAGCTACAGCTAATAGCTACCAGCTTCTAGTTAACAGCCACCAGCTAGTATGCCAAACATACCCAATATGTTTCATCAATTCCTAATCCTGTTCGACTAATGTAGGAAAATATGGAGGCTCAATATGGCAAATTCCTAGAACTCGTTAAGAAATTGAACATTAACCTTCCATCCATAGAAGCCATTTCTCAAATGCCAAAATATGCAAATTTCTTAAAGGAGGTTCTGTCAAACAAGGGAAGCTAGAGGAAATATCACATGTGATACTTAATGAAGAATGCTCCGTCATTCCCCAGAACAAGCTTCCAAAGAAGATGACTAACCCAGGAAGTTTCACTATCCCTTGTTTGATAGGAAACTTATTTGTCAGCAATGCCTTAGCCAACCTAGGAGCTAATATCAACTTAATGCCTTATACGGTTTTCTCTAAGTTAGGACTTAGAGAACCTAATCCAACTCATATGAGCATTGAACTAGCCGATAGATCAGTAAAATTCCCAAGAAGTAGATAGACACTTTTGTACGAATAAGTGTGTCTTTCCTGTTGACTTCGTTATTCTAGACATGGACGAAGACACTTTTGTACTCCTTATCTTAGGAATACAATTCTTAGCTACCTCTGGAGTACTCATTGATGTTTGCACCGACAAATTAACTCTCAAGGTAAAGGATGAAGAGGTAAATTTCAACATAGGCAAATCTATGCAACATCCACAGTACACCGATGATTCTGCATAATTCCTGGATATTTGTGAATCAATAGTGAGCTTTCATCAAAGGAAAACAATTGAAAAAGAAGCTTACGATACGCAATTGATCGAGGAGAAGCCACACCCCATCAATTCAAATGATCAAGTTGTTGAAAAGGAGGAAAAAGAAGAGAGTAGCTCAGAGGAAACATTCAAAGAAGTAGATAGAGATCTAGAACCTAAAGCTAAATCCTATATCAAAGATACGCCTAGTTTAGAACTTAATGAATTGCCCAAACACCGCGTGTACGCTTTCCTTGAAGGCAATTCTCGTTTTCCTGTTATCATTTCTTCCGACTTTTCAAGCGATGAGAAAGAAAGATTATTCGACGTTCTCAAATTTCATAAGAAAGCCATCGCTTGGAAAATCATGGACATCAAAGGCATCAGCCCGTCATTTTACACTCACAAGATTCCGATGGAAGAAGACTTCAAACCCATAGTGCAGCACCAGAGATGACTAAATCCAAACATGGAAGACGTGGTGAACAAGGAAGTACTCAAACTGCTTGAAGTAGGATTGATTTTCCCCATTTCCGATTCTCCTTGGGTAATTCCTATTCAAGTAGTTCCGAAGAAAGGAGGAATGATAGTATTCACTAATGACAAGAATGAGCTAATTCCTTGAGAATCGTCACGGTATGGCGAGTTTGCATTGATTATCACAAACTCAACAATGTTACTAGGAAAGATCACTTTCCTCTCCTATTTATTGATCAGATGGTCGAGAGTCTATCAGGAAAAATGTACTATTGCTTTCTAGACGGGTTCTCTGGCTATTTTCAAATTCGAACCTCATCTGAAGATCAGGATATAACAACGTTCACGAGTCCCTAAGGCACATTCGTTTACCGATGAATGCCCTTTGGGCTATGTCATGCTTCCATCTTTGGCGATTCCTTCGATCTATGTCTTGAAAATCTGAAGAAAATGTTAACAAGATGTGAGGAAGCCAACCTTGTGTTAAACTGGGAAAAATGTCACTTTCTGATTAAAAAAGATATTGTTCTCTGGCACAAAATCTCTTAAGCAGGATTAGAGGTGGATAGAGCCAAAGTAGAGACCAGTTCCAAACTTCCACCACCCACATATGTTAAATCCATCCGTAGTTTCCTTGCCTATGTGGGTTTTTATCGTCGTTTCATCAAAGACTTTTCAAAGATACCCCCGGCCAATGACACAACTTCTTAAAAAGGACTCTCCATTAATTTTCTCAGAAGACTTTTTGAATGCATTCCAAATTCTGAAGTTGTAGATGCTCTAATTTTGGTAGCTCCTGAATGGACATTACCATCGAGCTCATGTGTGATGCAAATGAGTTCGCATTTGTAGCAGTCTTATGACAAAGGAAAGATAAGCACTTTTATTCGATCTACTATGCCAGCAAGACTCTCAATGATGCTCAAGAGAATTACACAACTACCAAGAAGGAGCTTTTAGCTGTGGTATTCGCTTTCGACAAATTTCGTTCTTATATAGTCCTTTCAAAAACCATCGTCTAAACCAATCACTCTATTATTAAGTACTTATTCACCAAACAAGATGCTAAAGACCCCGTCTGATCCGATGGATTTTCCTTCCACAAGAATTTGACATAAAAATCAAGGAGAAGATGGGTGTTGAAAATCTTGCAGCCGATCATCTTTCTTGTTCGGAATGACCAGCTTCATAGGACATGATTGGGATCAAGATAAATGACTGTTTCCGCCATGAATTTTTTATGCATATCCAAACACATAAAGGGCATCATCCTTGGTTCGCAGGCATCGCAAACTACAAAGCCAATGGAATCGTTCTCAAAGAAATGACCTATCAACGGTGGAAGGAATTCTTCTCTGATATAAAATATTACTTTTGGTAAGATCCTTACACATTCTCTGTAGGCGTTAATCATATCATCCGAAGATGTGTGTATGGAGAAGAAGCACGCAAGATCCTGAAACAATGCCATGAATTAGGAGGTTTTCATGGAGCATCAGCAACTGCAAAGAAAATATTTGATGTCGGCTTCTATTGGCCTACCATATACCGAGAAACACATGAAATGGTTCGCTCATGCGATGCATGCCAACGTACTAGCAATATTTCATCCCGAAAAGAAATGCTACTAAGACAAATCCAGGTCTGCGAAATATTTGGCATTTGGGGCACCAACTTCATGGGGCCATTTCCAACATCATTTAGTCACTGTTACATCTTACCCAGTAGATTACGTGTCAAAATGTGTTGAAGCCCAAGCTTTACCCACTAATGATGCTAGGGTGGTGGTCAAATTTTTGAAGAAACTATTCTCTGATTTTGGTACTCCCAAGGCACTTATAAGCGATCGAGGAACACACTTCTGCAATAGGAAAATGGAAAAAAGTCTTGGCAAGATACGGAGTGCATCATCAACTTGCCACACCTTATCACCCGTAAACAAAGTTGTCAGGTGGAAGTAATAAATAGGGGTATCAAATGAATCTTGGAAAAAACTTTCAGTCATAATAGCAGAGTCTGGTCGGAAAAATTAGACGACGCCTTGAAGGCTTTCCTTAATGCTTACAAAACTCCTATAGGCACAACATAGTTCAAATTGGTGTACAGAAAGACATGTCATCTTCTAGTTGAGGTAGAACACAAAGCATATTGGGCACTTAAAAATGCCAATCAAAAAACAGGTTCATGCGGCTACATGAGCTAGATGAATTAAGAATGGAAGCTTATGACATTTCAAGAATCTACAAGGGAAGGACAAAAACACTTTATGAATTATGATGCACATCTAAAAGGTGAAAAACAAATTTTAAGCAGGCGACCAGGTACTCCTTTATAACTCTCACCTTCGTTTATTTCCTAAAAAACTGAAGTCTAGATGGTCCAGACCTTTTACGGTTAAGGAAGTTTTGAGCATGGAGCTGTAGAACTAGTCCAAAAGGATGGAAATAGCTTTAAGGTAAATATTCACCGGCTTAAACTTTATTTAGGAGAACCCGTAAAAACCATGATGAAGGTACTTAACCTCCATTCAATCAACTAAACCAACATAACTATGAGTCAAGCTTTGACTTCGACAAAAATTTAGCATGTTTAGGATAGTTTTTATTTTTACTTTATAGGGATAAAAAAATAACAAAAATTAAAAACACGGCCATGATAACTTACCACGGCCGAGCCTAGTACAATTTCCTTGTAGTGATCGTTTCTGGCACTAATTCTGGCTCAGATTGTCCAGTTTCAGAGAAAACTTGCCAACATGGCCTTTATTTTGCAAACCACTGTCGTGCTAAGAGATCCTGGCAGATTATAAATGTGCATCACCTCTTTGAGAGTTTTGCATACCTTCTAGCCACATTTCTCTAAACTTAACAGCCTCCAAAGATGCCGATGGCACTCCAACACTGAAAACCCGATAACCAATCCACCAAAAAAGAAAAATATCAACCTGGTGAAGATTCTGCAAATTTAAGAGATGGCAAGAGAGCTAACCGACATGCTTGTTCAAAACAAACAACGAGTCCTAGCTCTGACTAAGACCGGGGAGGAAATGAAGACTGATCTTCGCGACATCAACGAGCAGATTCAAATCTAGTCCATCCGGCTAGGATTTTTTCTACCACCACCACCTTTAGGTGGAAGTGACTCCTTTGGCGGAAATCTTTCCGGAGGAGGTTTTGGAGACCCTTTCTCCAACCTCTTTTAATTTGCTTGTTGATGACTCAAGGGATTGTACTTAGGACTAGTGGTTAGGACCAACCGGGATTAACCTGGTTCCTTTGTTGTTTCCTTACTTGTTTTCTATTTCGTATGTTTTATTTTATGTATTTTCTTGGATTAGTGTAATTTAGAAATTTTCTTTTATGAAATGAAATTTGGTTGTGTTTTAGGGATAAGATTTGCATACACTTAACCAACCGTCCAAAACCTCGACCATTACACGAGAGAAATTCAAAAAATCATGGCATGTCATAAAACACAGTCGTGTTTTGCTTAACACGGGCTATGGTTACCTTAGGAATTTTACAACTTATCCTCTCTTCAATCGTATAAATTTCTGAAACCGGAATTTATGACACTCATCTAACATGGCCGTGTTTATGTCACCAAGTCCATGTTTTGCCCTCCTACGTGTCTATAAATGGCTATCACTCCTCATTATTTTGACATACCCCTTTTCATACATTCCTTCAAAAGAATTAACCACGGTGAGGAGAGGATGGAGGCCAAGTTATGGAAGACAAAGAGAGCTGCCTATATACGTAGTTCTGGAACTCAAGTGCCTACACGAGAGAATAGACGAGTTAGTATGTATCAACATGATGGCAGAACAAAGGAACTGAGAGCTATACGATAATGTCAAAAAATTGCATTTCAAGCACTGTCATGTAGACCGAAGGATGGCCAAACTAGAGGAAAACCTCGAGATGCTTTCGGCCGAGCTTGCTTGCTTCAACCGGAACCAAGCCGCGAGTTCAACCCAAACCAATTTCGTGACAGGGCCCGCATATATGCAAACCTTATTTGGAGGAGGACCGGGATTATTCGTGTAGTTTCTATTGGGTTTAGGATTTTAATTTGTCATTATTTGTACCTCTCGTTCTTTTTGTGCGTGTACTTGTTGATCCCTTTCATCAACGAAACTTCATTTACTTGTAAATTGATATACCTAACTCTTTCGGTGTCATTTCGGTCGTTAATAGCGTCCTAGATTCCAAAACGTTAAAAAAACAAAAAACGGGATCAAACCGGGTCAGCACGACCACGTCGAGTTGACCACGACCGTGTCGAGTCCGCCTAACGGGTTTTATCTTATAATCATTCCCTTTTTTCACTTTTAACCACTCCACTCAAACCCTGGGCGATTTTCAGCCGGTTACATCAGTAATCTACCGATTTCTAACTACAATCATCAAGGTATGTCAACTTATTTCTTTCAATCTCACTCTAGGGCTCGGTTATACCCACTTCACATTCAAATCGGGTACAAACCAAACCCTAGGGCATAAGTTATTACAATACTAGGGTTAAGTAGGTCAAATTGATATTTCTAAACTTGTTTTCATAGTTTATAAGATTATTTTGGCTAAAAAAGGGAAACGCAAACAAGTTTAAACAAGATTTTGATCCACTTTGGTTGATTTTTGGTTTAGGTCGGATTCACCCCATTGACCGACCCAAGTCCGAACCTATTTGATTAGTTTGAAAAACCTCAGGGTTGATACGCATGTTTGAGTCTTCGATTCCCCAAAATCGTGCAACATACGGGCCGCGTTTTGCTCAGACACAACCATGGTCAATCAGAAAATCAGCCGTCTCAGCACGGGCCGTGTTTAACACGGTCGTGCCAAGTCTTTGGAACAAAACCTCAAATTTCTAAATTGTCAATGTTTTGACCCATCCTTCGCTCTAATCAAATAGGATGGTCAATTATGATGAATATGAGGATGTTGACCACCAGTATTTGTTATTCGCTGATGATCAATCCGAGGATATAGAAGCTTAAGAGAAATTTGAATTAATGATGAATCGAGTGGAAGATCCGTTATACTTTGTTAGCAGAAGCACACTCTGAAGGTTGAACCAACTTGAGAGGTACGAGTCAGCAGTTACAGACCCATGGAGACGATTCCTCTCTAACGACAGGAAATCATACAACAAGCTTACATTGGAATTCCTAGCCATCTAGAATTAAGCAAAGGGCACTGTATCGTGATGACCCATTCGATGAAGATATGTTAACTTTTAGGTTAGAAGGAGTATGGTTCAAATCGTCTTTGAGGAACTTCGGAGTGAGTTTGAGGATTTATACACGTGATGCGACATAGACGGAAATGTGGCTCCCCGCGGGTTACTCTTTTCCAAGATAAGAGGGAAAAGAGACACAAAGGACTGCAAACCTATAAAAAAGAAAGGACACGTGAGACTGTTAACAGGAAATCCAGAAGCAGTCTACAACCTGAGTGTTTTCAAAAGCACTAAGCTACAAGATCCGCTTTTTAGGTACATTCACCACATTCTTAGTCTCACCATTACACCGGGCACTGAGAGTACAGGGGTCGTTAGTCTTACGGACCTTTGGGCTCTCTATTGTTTACATGATGTGTAAGATGTGGGAAAAGTGTGCAAGAAATATGGATATGAAGCTGTTCGGAGGAGGATGGATTGTGAAGCTATATGAGGCATACGGTATGGATCTTCATGGAATTGAGGGACCAAATCTGATCCAATTAGATTTACACATTTGCATGACTATGGAGATGGTGGTAAGGGTACCCAAAACAGAGGAGTATCGCATGGTGGATTCTCATGGGAAGGTCAGGGACCTAGTGTGACATTTGTGACAAAACCAGATACATCTTAGTACTTGCAAACACGAATAAGTGTTTTACCGTTTATTGCGTAACGAACAAGAGAATAACCGAACGGGTCTAGTTATAACCCGGATATCCCAAGGGGCCATCTATAAGTGATCTATGTCTATTATTAGCCAACAGATTAATATTAAGGCCTTAGTATGATAGCAAACTAGTTAAACGAAAACATGCTCGTTTAACTACCCGCTATGGATTTAAACGCGGAAGATAGTTCCGAAACAAGTATTGTATCATCCGTTAAGCCGAAAAAGATCTACCAAACACTTGTTAAGGATGTTTTAAGTGATCCGTTTTCGCTCCGTTTGTCACACCCGATATATTTTTGTCGCCAAAAACCTAACCCGAAATAATCTTGGACTCGGGATTTCACATTCAGACACGCAAAATGAGACTAACCTGGGCCTAAAGGGGCCCCAAAATGTCCAGCCCGCCAAAGTGGAATTTTAACCCCCTGTAGTATATCTTTTTGATTAAGCTCCTTTAAACAACCATTTTCCAAAATATCCAAGTTCAGTAGCTGTCCAAGTTCTGTTCCATCAAAAAAACACTAAAAACCTGGGTAAAAACATCATATATGATCAATTTTCATTCATTTAAACTCTTTTAATTACATGTAAACATAGTTTGATTATCTAAAATCACTCCTAGCCACTCAAAAACCCTAAAAATGAATCATAAACATATTTTGATCATAAACATTGTTAGGAATCAGAATCATACTCTTTTTTAGCCATAAACACGGATTAGAGGGCCTAAACGACGTTTTTACGGTTCAAAAGTTCGGTTTAAAGCCTTAACCGAAACCATAGCTTCTAAGGCTTTTATATTGATGATACATTATTGTTTTTTGATATAGGACTTATACTTAGATTATATTGAAGCACGAGAACCCGGAAATTGGATTAAGAGAGCGAAAACGGAAAAAACTGCAAAGGTAATGCTGAAATGTTCGATTACGGGCTGCTTAGGTTAAGGTTGTGATGTGCAAATTTTTAGGTCATGAAATTTTGCAGAGACATCAGGGAACATATCATTGAGTCCCTGTCCAAATTTGGTAATTTTTCGACCATCTGAGAATATTTGGCGAATTTATTACCGATTTGGGGCCTTTATTTGGGAAAAATACTTAAAATGCTAGAAAGATTATGAAATTTTGTGGGGAACTCAGATTTGACATATTATGATTACATATGATGTTTGGGCTCATTTGGAAAAACCTAAGTATGTTTTGTGCTATTGCGTTTATTCGGATTTTCATAGTCATTTTTGGCTTGAAAATGGTATTTGAAAAAATTGTTAGCTTCTAGAATTGCTACATGTTATTTTGGAAGAGTTTTGATCACTCAGGAATTTTGGCGGACTTTTTGGAAATTATTTGGTATAAACGAATGATTTTCGGGTTAAACATAGCATGTAAAATGATTTTTTATAAATTTATAAATCAGTAAATAATTCCAGAAATATTTCTGTAAAAGTCTACATATTTTATTTGATAAGTGTCTAAATTTTCATGATCTGATGATTAACATATAATTAATTATGCTAATTTGAAGATTATACAAATTCAATTCTGACGAAAACCGGCAAGAAACATATTTTCGGATTAATTATGTGAAAACGAACTTGGAATATCAGAACGTCAACAACGATAAAGAAGCATATTTTTGGATTAATTATGTAAAAACGAACTTTTTGTGATAAATTTGGACAATTGGATAGATTGTGCGCGTTTTTCTCCAAATCAAACTGAATAAACGGAAACGAGCCGCGTAGCGAATCCAGATCCCTAAATTGTGATCTTTCTTTATAACTTAATCATTTTATCAACCAAAACATTTACCCAAGCTTACGTCCCCATAACTTGTAATGCCCCGAACCCCCGGTACCCCACAGTTGGTAATCATTCAAAACACTCGTAAAAATAATTAAACTTAAAAACAATTCTTTTCATTAAAATAAGCATCATAGAGTATAATTCGGCGGAAAACGTAAATAATATAATAAGTTCCCAAAACCCGGGAATTTTGCCCAAAAACAACTAAATTATCTTTTAAAAATTTTTAAAAGGAAATGTTTAATAATAAAGTCTTCAAATCTCGTATGCCCTTCACCGTCCAAGTAGCTTCGTGCATGCCCAAGCGATAAGGCATCCTCTTCTTAACTTGAAACTCACACTAACATGCACACAAAGTCAGCTTAAGCTGAGTGAGTTCAAGTTTTAAATAAGTAACAAAAGTTTTAATAATCATTCCAACGGTTTTAAAACTGTAAACGGAATTACATCAGTTAGGTCATCACATTCAATAAACAATCATCCTTACGTATGAACATCTCTATACGTACATTCCTATATATATATATATATATAACATTCAATAATAACATTCAGGACCGAGAAAATGTACAACCCAAACACGTAACATTCAGCGCATGCAAACACAAAGTAGGTATACGCAACATTCAGTAGTCGAGACGACTACAACATTCGCCAAATATTGGCCATTCTAATATATATATATATATATACATACACATATTCTTTAACATTCCAAGGCCTACCAATACTAGCAAGGCTATGTAAAATCGTTTGAAATAAATTATTAAATTTTTACCAGACTTTAATAAATGTCTTAGGTTTATAAAAATATTTTTATTATATTTTTATATTGGACACAAAAATTATAAAAATTTCTCCAATACAGCAAGGTACGTGCAGCTATTTCAATGCGCAACAAAATGGTTTTATTTTTATAAAATTCCTTACCAAATCAAATTAAACGATTCCAATTGGGTTTGGTTCTTAACTCAAAATACTAACTTCCAGAAGTGGAACCAACGAATTTAGACCTGTAGAAAAAAGGTTATGACGTCGGGAAGACAGACCAGAATCCGTCATCCCGCATCAGCTTTGACACTCGATTTTATAAATTCATAAAAACCATTCAAATCTCGTCCAAAAATTACGTATTATACCTTTCTGGAAAGTAGACTCAAAGTAGAACATCATTGGATCAAGAATTGATCAAAAACAATGGATTTTCATAACGTTACAGACCCTACAATAAATGTATACGAATCTGTCAGCAACCTATTATCATCAAAACTCGACCTTAACGACCAATTAAGGTGTAAAAGACATGGGGGATCATAAAACCGACCTTGAATTGAAGCTTTCACGGTTGAAACTTGGCTGGGCAGAAGAAATACGAGCAAGGAGGGTCTTGGCTGCGATCGGGCGTTAGGAATGAAGTTAGGGTTAGGGTAATTGTTTTATAAAAATAACAAGTTACATCCAAGTCCCTCCAAATTGAAACATAAGGCATTATGGAAGAAAAGTTAAATGGCTTAACGTACCGAGATGACGTAAAGGCTTCCGAGAAATGCCGAATAAATCCCGAGAATTATACATACTCTACAAGCTTTAATTCTTGAAACCGGAATTAGCGGGCGTTACATAACTGTCTTCCAAACGCGTAAACGAGCAACTTGTGACAGCTGGTGAAACGGGGAACCTACGCCAAGTTCGATTTTAAACATTAGACATTGAACAACATCATAATCTAAACCTACTGACACTTTCTGGGTGTAACAGCTATACCCAGATTAGCTATACAGCCCAGTCTAATATTAGGATTATAATAATATTAAAATATTAATATTATTATAATATTAATTATAGGGAATAAGTGATAGCAAGGGAAACGAACCCCGAGCTGACCTCGCACTGAGTGCCTATAAAACCGTGAGTTTCATGACCCCTCTTTTCAAATTGTTTACGAACTTTTTGGGGTGAAAAATATATTTATATACGTTATCTACCTGGAAATGGTTCAGGATATGAATTGTCTGAACGTTTACATACAAAAATTCCCTACAAACATAACGATTCATTATGTGCGAATGTATGGTGAATAGTATTCTTGAATCACAAATTAAGTAAATATGGTACGAATACCAATACATAATGAAATTACACGTGACAACACGTTAATACAAATATGTTGTGTATTGTTAAAAATAGCGTGGTCTGTAACGGCCATGGGTGAATAACGTGGTCTGTAAAGTCCATGGGTGAATAACGTGGTCTGTAACGTCCATGGGTGAATAACGTGGTCTGTAAAGGCCATGGGTGAATAACGTGGTCTGTAACGGCCATGGGTGAATAACTTTGTCAGTAATGACCATGGGGCTATTGTGGGCGGAAGGGGGGCCACAATAGTACCAAACTAAAGTTTAGTATGGCCTATGAGCCAAGTTCTGCTGCAACTTAATAAACTAAGTTATGGCCTATGAGCCAAGTTCTACTACAACTAAACAAACTATCTTGATTATGATATGAATGTTAAGAAAATAATGTGATTATGCGTATTGTGGGCAGATGGGGAGCCACTGTGTTTGGTGAAACGTGATAAATACTATATGTATGTGTGTCAATATGCATGCTATGTGAACAGGTGTAGAA
This sequence comes from Bidens hawaiensis, assembly GCF_021521415.1. Taxonomy (NCBI): domain Eukaryota; kingdom Viridiplantae; phylum Streptophyta; class Magnoliopsida; order Asterales; family Asteraceae; genus Bidens; species Bidens hawaiensis. The sequence goes on from NW_027496506.1 coordinate 178,626, forward strand.
AATACTATGTGTAGAAAATACTAATTATTGTGTGTGTACTGTGTAATGTTTGAGTTTACGTGGAATCATTATGGGCGAAAGGGGAGCCAAAGTGGTTGATGTTACGAGGAACCGTTATGAGCGGAAGGGGACCAAAGTGGTTGACTTTATGTGGAACTATTGTGGGCGGAAGGGGGGCCACAGTGGTTGATTAAATATGGAAAAATGGAAACACGCAATACGGACAAACAATCACGATTTTATCGTGATTTCAAACTTATATTATTAATTTACATGTGTGCATATGTACACACAAGGATACGACTTTACATATATACACAAACATAAATACATAATTTTACATACGCGCATACATATAAACTATGACTGTGTGGTACGCAGAACTGATTTCGTTAAAACATATGAAAGTCACCAACTATTCGTAGTTGATCGTTTTTAAACATGCTTTTCAGGTAATCAGAAAGGTGGAATAGATTGCTTATGTGTTTCGTATTCGGATTGTGAACGATGCTGTGAGCATTTGAGTTAGAAGTAAAGTAGTTGAAGAGCTAGTTTTGATTGTATAACCTAGTTTGTAAAAGATGTTAGAACGATGCAATATATTGTAAATTAGTTAGTAATGCTTCTTTATGAATAATGCATTTGATACCAGTTGTATCTGTTACATTTCCGTTTTATGCTTCCGCAAATCGCTTAACGGGGTGTGACACCTAGAGCTCCCTGTTGAGCAGGATGATGGCATGCAATTAGCTCAGGTACACCGTACCCGCCGACGCCCAGACACCCCACACACAGACTATGGTGCAGGACCATCCCAGCCCGACCCATACTCTTTTGCGGGCCACCACCATCTGTTGAACACCCCTTTTGACCACCTTGAGGGAGATGTAAGGTACCTTAAGGAGCGGATGGATAGTCATTGACCCCTAGATGACTAGTAGTTGTGAGAAAAGCCCACTGGATCCCTAGTAGCTACGTCAGTACTCCTACCTGTGCTGATGACTTATTTATCTATGATTGTTGTTATACTTGCTGACTTATGTTGCTTTATTCTGATGGTTGTAGTTGTGTTGGAACAATTTGATTTTTCGTTTTTCTTGTTTCGATGATTAACAGACATTATTAATATTTATGTATTGCTCTCATTTACCGGGCGGTATGGGTAATTATATACCAAAACTTATTTTATGTCTTATACTTTGTATATTTTGTTTGTGGGTGTATTTGTTAATTTTATCCATGTAGGAAACTCTTAGTGTTAAAAACAACCAAGAGTGCTAGAACACATCAAGTAGAAACAATTTTGTCTCGGCTCGTTGGGAAGTTAAATTCCTTTTAAGCATCGTTTTTCATTTATTTTTTAATCTTTTCACATTGAGACAATGTGATATTTTAGTGTGGGGAGGAGGTTTATACTTAGCCAAACTAAGTCTTAAAAGTGAAATTTTTGAACAAGATTTTCAAATTACTCTTTTTACAGCAATAAAAACCAATAGCTTTCTAAATATTTTTTGACAAACTGGGGAACTAAGAAATAATGAGAAAAATTTGAGCAAAACTAATCTATTTTAAAAAGTGATAAATTATAAATATGGTTTGTAATATTGAGATTAACTTTATGCAAAAAATGGCGTTTTCACCTAATCCTTCCGTTTGTGAGAATTAAGCCTTCATGTAGATATTCAGAAAAATACTCATACACTGGCTACTTTTGAGTGAGTTAGATGCTTCTTGTGGATTTGAACTTGTGTTGAGTATTCCATTTGAGATCAGACAGAATGCTGCATAACAAGAAATGTATAATATATTTCCAAACCACAAACAAACATAGTCAAATCCATACCAAAAGAAACCTTATTCCTATCACCAAAACACCAAACCTACCAAAAACCTACCAGATTACCCTTTTCACTGGTAGAATTCACATTGGTCTTTTACCGGCAGACCCTAAGAACTGGAATGCATTCTTTCGATTTCAATTTACTTTGCTGCCTACAATTCGCAAACCCTAGGTTCCCTCCAGAACTTAGGGAGAGAATCTTTTTTCTTTAGCAATGAGGTGAGCAAAAAGTGGCGCCAAGAAGAACAAAGGCCACCATTTTGAGGAATTTTAAATAGCGCCATAAAGAGACAAGCAAAAAGATATGAACGATGTTTAAGCTGCGGAAACTGGCTTCACAAAGGAAGATGTAGAGTAATTCAAACCCAATCCCAATACGAATATACCGAACTAATGAGGGTGGTGGCTATTACGCTTAGAGCCGAACTATCTGTTAGAGTTGGAAGTTATGTTCAGAGCAGGGTTGAGGAAGAACTGATCCACATCTTGGATAAACCGGTCTTGGCGATCTAACGTTAAAATAGTCATTAAGATTGTAAAACAAAAAAATTGTTGATGATTTACCACACTTTGGGATGAAGAATAGAACAACAGCAAGAAAAAGAAGAAAATATTATAGAAGAAGCACGATTAGTCGCACTCCCCGAAAAACTCCTTTGCCAAAACACCCGACAAAACCTATCACCCACATACCAAAACCTTCGGAAATATAATATCTTTTAACGCATGCAGTACTTCACAAAGTGGGTGGAGAATTGATCTCTAGACAAGCATATTCTCCGTAAGTTTTTTCATGGCAAAGAGTGTATATAACATACAACATTACATGTATGTCCAGATATAAAGCCGAGAGTGTGTGAACATTGCGAGCACATGACGTTTTGCATAAGAAAAAGCTTATAAAAGCAAATCATAGTTCTAAATATCACTACATATGATAACACATTTTTTTATTTTATGGATTACCGAGACGTTCTAAATCCAGCCACTAGCCTAACAAGCCCCCAATCATATTTATTAATTAAATTTAAGTTATATTCATAAACCTGTGGGTCTCACACCTAAACACTTACTGATCCACCTACCCCCATCTCAAGCATAACCAACACAAATTAAATAGGGTTGAATTAGTCTGGTTCAACCTATCACTGTAAGTTAAGAACCCTTTAATGGTAAGAAGAATTTTCACTTAGGTGGAGTTTAAATGGATGAAGGGTCCATCATTCTTTCACCCGAGCTGCAACCCAGTATATGACGGCCGCATACCTCCACGCTTAGTATTTCCTAAAAATATTTATTGAATAAAAACCTCGAACCCCAATAGCGTACCCTCAGAGTCACCAACCCCAAGTTAACGCGTAAGCTCTTTAGCCCCATCTAGTATGTGCACTTTTGCCTTTTTGTCTATATTTTAGATGCTCTTTCTTTGGCATTTTTGCAATACACAACTTTTTTTGCAGCCTTCCGGACCAACTTCTCGGAATACCTTTCAAAACCTACTTCTTTTTTTTGTTTTATTTTTTTGTGTGCTCTTAAGCATCTTTTACAATGTATAAGTATTTTCTAAGCTCATTTAAAATTTGGACATGGCGGGGCACCACCATTGTGTATTTATTTTCATAAAACAGAGTGGCGTGCTAGTTCAAGTGCATTTATTCTCACCGCCTCAAGGTAGTCAGATTATGGTAATACTCCATATGCCTTATCGAACTTTCAGCTTCACTATCCCACCTCAAGATGTGAACCCACAAGGTTTATGATTATTAGGTAAATTAATATAATCAAGGGAAACCTTTCAAAGCTAGTTGGGTTTACTAACAGATCTCAAGCTTAGTGCATTATCTTTTATTAAATCTCATATATAATAATAGTTTTCAAAAACCAATCTCAAATTTTTCTATCATTTTTCATTATTCGCAAAAGAAATTTTCGAAACATTTTTCAAAAATTTTCAACTTTTTTTAAATAATAATATATATATTTTACGTCAGTTTCCCATCCCCACACATAAATTTCACAATGTCCTCAATGTGAAACAAGGAAAAGACACATATAAAGCAGAAAGAAAAATAAAGTTGAACAGACTCCCCTGGTATATGTATCCATGAAAGTGTGTGGTAAATCGTGTTCCTTGCCCTCCAATTCGAACGAAAGCCTCAAACTCAAATGCTCTTTACCATGCTGTTACTCACGAATGAAAGCAGGAATTAATAATTAATAATTTTAAAAACGTCTCGGTAATCATGCGGTAGTCGGCATCCCTACACTTACTTCAAACCCTAGCTCATCAACCGTTCATACACAACCATGAAACAACATGAAAACAAAAGAAGAAAACACCCGGCGTAACAAAGAAATAACAGCAAAATAAAATAAACTAGATAGAAAACATGTTACCCGGGTTGCCTTCCGGGAAGCACTAAGTTTAGAGGAGAGTCTTCAGCTGGACTCGCTCCCAAAACCTCGATCAGGAGGATTCTCTTTTATCCTCTTCCCATAAATGCTCATCAACACTATGCTCTTACAATTGGTTGGGAAGAAACCAACTACAAATCTTTTATGGGCCCAAACACATAAATTTAACCCGGCCCACCAACTCTTGAATTTCTCAGGACCGAACTATATACTATGCACGTAATCCAAGAGGTGGTTATCCCTACATAAGGCATTAGTGAAGTTAGGTAGGTGTGACAAATTCCTATCCATAATTCGATCCCTAAGACTCGGTATCCTTTCTCTTTTAGTCAATTTTTCTAACATCGACACGTTCCGAATGGAGATTCAGTAGGGTTTGTGTTTTGGTTTATCATATTCGAGGTTTAACATGGTAATAATCGAGTCACTTACTAAATCATGGCTCTCCTCACAAGGCTCTATCTTGATCCCCACACTTGGCTTGTTATACCATAAATCTTCAAGACGCTTTAAATCACCAAGTGGGTCAAACTCTTCTTCTTCACAACACGGATTGGCAAATCTAATAGTTCGTCACCAAACTCCACCTCCAATGCAGGAATGAGCTCCTTCTCCATGTCATTCTCCATTACCATATTTCCCTTTTCACTTTCAACCGCAGTGTCACTAGGTAACTTTACTACCTGTTTCTCCTCATCACTCCTAAAATCATCATTAATGGGTTCAGATCCATAGTACCAAAGCGTGGGATACTGATGAGTTGAATTAACTTCATGCTGAAGCGTAGCTGGGAATTATTCGTCCATTATAGTCTCTAGTTCTAATTCTTACTGATGATCTTCGTTGTTTATTATAAACTCTGAGTCTGAAACTATAGGTATTATCGCACCTATGGCAATTTGAATTGCAATCAAATTTCCTTCCGTATCATAAAAAGAAATATTTCGTGGTTTCGGGATTGACTTGGTATGATCTATTATAGCTCGAATTTCTTGATTTCTTTCTTCCCTCGCTACTCTCATCTGTTTAAGTATCGTAGTCCATGAAGTACCCTGATGAAATTGGAAAATGTATAGCAAAATGGGGTCCTCCACAGATCTCACACTGATATATAAGACACAAACATAATAACAAGACAAATCACAAAGAGTACAGAAGGACACAGATTCACAAGACACACCACAACTTAAGACACAAAAGGACCAATAATATAAATAATAATAAAATATGTATATATTTACAAAAATTACTAGACACACTAAAAAGACTCCCTAAGAACTACTAGACATTGAAAATTAACATACAAAATAAGACCATGTAATCAAATAAGGATATCAATCAAAGTTAGTTTCACTATAGCCTAACTGTCCATGGCAACGGTGCCAAAAACTTGATGTGCTGAATGTGGTCTATAATAACTTAACCTAACTTAGACACTTTAGTCCAGATATAAAGTAGAGTGTGTGTGAACATTGCGAGCACGTGACATTTTGGATAAGAAGAAGCTCATAAAAGCAAATCAAAGTTATAAATATCACTACATATGCTAACACATTTTTTGCTTTTATGGCTTATCGGGACTTTCTAAAATTTCTCGGATGTTTAGCTTAGGTTTACGTGATGTTCGAAGAATTGTTTCAAAGTTTGCTTGAGGACAAGCAAGGTTCAAGTGTGGGGAGATTTGATATATGATGTGCTGAAAGCGGTCTATAAAAACTTAACCTAGACACTCTAGTTTTAAATTTATAAACCTAGACTCTCCTAATGCTAGACCACTAGATAGACAAGTGTACCTATCAACTGTAGTAAAGCCTAATGAAGTCGGGGATACTGAACCCAAAGAACACTAGCGACACCTAAACTAGACCCCGACTAATAACTAAATTAAATAGAATTAATTGATTTTTGTGTTTTTTTTATTTATTAACTATAAACTAAAGAATACTTAAACTAAAACAGACACTGACATTAACAGACTTTAACTCGGTTATATAGATGAACTTAAAGATTAGAGAACCACAACCTAGGTTTAGAATCCCACTTGTTACTCTTGAATCTCTCTTGGCTATGGGAACTATGATGGAACCGGGTTCTTAAAATACGACACCCTTAGACATCCTAGTGGATC